>NC_079168.1:36623546-36798546 GCF_947568905.1 Ostrea edulis
GGCCAAAGAAGTTCACATTTACATGAAATCTTTCTGACATAGTGTAGATTCAAGTTTGCAACAACCATGGCCTCCAGGGGTACGTTTGGGGCCATAATAGGGACGACGGTTTTACATGCAAATAGATATGGAAAATCTTCTGATATGAACCAAGGTGACTCAGGTGAGCGATGTGGCCCATGGGCCTCTTGTTTCTCTTTCTTGGGACATCTTTTGCTTTCCTTGAAGACGAGAAGTCGTATTTGAATATAGACATTCCTGCACATATGAAAAATGGCTGTTTACGACGTAATTTATTAATTTGATAAACACTTTCTTATATTCAATTGAAATGGACTGTTTTGTTTTTTTAAATGAAAATGAATTCAATAAATCTATTTATCCAAAACATAACTTAATTTACACACATTGATATGGTGTAGATGTCGTAGAACATCACCTCCGACTGCAACTTATTAGAACCAAAAATAGAGATTATGTCATCATGCGGTTCAAAATTGCTCGCAAACTCCTTACATTTTTTGTTTGTTGGTTTTTTGTTTATTAAGAATAAAATATCTTATGGTTTAAAGTAAAGTTTCTTAAATTTGTTTATTTTTTTTAACACGACCAGTCGGACTAGTAAATTGACATTTTACCCGACCGTACCTATCATTTAGTAGACTCGGTCGGTCAGACGTGCCATAGTGTCAAACCCTGTAGTATAAAAAAAAAAAACTAGCCTGATTTGACTATGCAGACAAGTAGAAGGGGCAATGGATTGACAATACATTTCCATTACTTTTGCATTTAAGGTTAGTTGTATTCACATGCAAAGTAAGAGTCCTATATTGGCCCAAACATACCACTATGCAAACAAATGGAGTTTACATATATATTTCGAAAGTTAATTTTGATAGGGGATTTCCCATGGCAAAGGCACTGCAATCAGCTGTCAACTGTTAAGGATACTATTTGGGAAATCAAAAACATGTACAGGTGACTCTCGATAACTCGAAGTTCAAGGGACCTTGATAAAACTTCGAGAGATCGATATTCGGAAATTGAAGGTCTTCCGATATGGTTAAGATTTTACAGTAACCGGAAATGTTTACCAACAAGATCATATCGTTTTGACATGTTTTCCTTCATATTTGTTAGGTAGTTAATTTGATATAAAAATAAAGAACTTTATTTTGCATAAATAAAAAGATTTCAAAGTTTATGTATTCATTTGTGCTAAGATAGGTATACAAAACCAAGTTCCGATAAAGCTTTACTATCGCTAACTAAACACAGAGCACAATGTTATGTTGCTTTACACAAAGCAAAAATTCTTACGAATGAGTAAAACGATGTTTTAGAGTAACTTTACACAAAGAACAACTCGAGAAATTTAACAGTCTGTAGATCTCTAAATTAATGTATAAAACGTACTCTCGTTAAATCAAAACAAATTATAGATTTTATTCATAGTCCGATTATATATAATTTTAATCATTTTTAACGACACAAGACCCCAGTGTAAGGTGTAAAATGACCACAATTATATACTCAAGTGTGTCACCTCCACAATGAAGCACGGGCGATGTTTTACCTATGTTAACACCTAGTTACCACAGTCACACTATCCTCCGGCATTCAACGAAATCCAGGTAAGGTCCAAGTGGAAATCATTACACGCTTGGGTAATGGTGGGTATACACAACCACCACTTCGAGAGATCGAGGATGAAAAACAATGAAATGTGTTTTATGGGACCCAACTTCACTTCGAGAAATGGAGAACTTCGAGAGATTGATAGTAAATTTGCTTTGTTATATAGCAGACCTGATTTTCCGCTCTTTAAATTTGTGCAATCCTTTTACAAATTTTGTATTCCGCTTTTTTAAAATAGACATACATGACCGTTTTTATCCGGTGAATCTATTTTAGATCCTTTTATACTATCTTTCATCATTGGATGTAACACGCAATTTCATTGGTTCTTGGAAGCTAGTAGTGTGTTAAACCAATCGTTGGTAGTTTAACTGAGAATGTTGGTCGCGGTAAAAATCTGTAATGGATGCCAAAATTCTACGACCTGGGTTGGAGAATAAAAGTGTTCAAGAAGTCGATAAAGGTATGAAAACCCCATGGAGTTGGGAGTGGTTGGAGAAAAGGTGAAGGATGATTAATGTTAGCGGGAAGGGGCTTTTGAAATCAATTACTCGTCATGTAGATGGTTGACCCTGGAACAGTACATCAACAAGAAAATTGCATGAAATCTAGTAGAGCTAATCAAAGCTTTTCTGGTAACTACAAAATAAGAAAAATCTATTGATTTATGGTGGGAACCGAAATTCGTCTCCCTAATATTTTTTTAAAGTCTTATTCTTGCCTTCAATAAGTGTCATTACCTTTCATGAGAAAACAAAGTAAAACGGTCATATCATCCGTAATTCCCTCTTTTTCACCATTTAGCAATACTTCATGATTAATATGTTATAAAGGCACTATGTAAACATCTCCCAACTTTTATAACCCTAATTTTCGTAATTTCCTCTGTTGTGGTAATTGCTATGAAGATAGCTCATGATATCATTTTTGTTCCCCCCTTTGAAAAAGAGGGGGCATATTGTTTTGCAACTGTCGGTCGGTCGGTCTGTAGACCACATGTTGTCCGCTCAATATCTTGAGAACCATTCACTTGATGATAATGATATTTCATATGTGGGTTGGTTATGAGTGGAAGATGACCCCTATTGTTTTTCAGGTCAAAAGGTCAAGGTCAATCTACTCTGGACATAGGAATATAATGTCCGCTCAATATCTCGAGAACCCTTTGCTTGAAAGACATTAAACTTGGCACACTGGTACATCCTAAGGAGTAGATGACCCCCATTGATTTTGAGGTCATATGGTCAAAGGTCAAGGGTCAAACTAGGCATAGGAATATACTGACCATTCAATGTCTAGAGAACCCTTTGCTTGACAGACATCAAACTTGGTACACCAGTACATCTTCAGAAGAAGATGACCCCTATTGATTTTTAGGTCACATTGTCATGGGTCAAACTAGACATAGGAATATACTGTCCGTTCAATATATTGAGGACCCTTTTCTTGACAGACATCAAACTTGGTACACTGATACGTCTTCAGGAGAAGATGACTCCTATTGATTTTGAGGTCACATGGTCAAAGGTCAAGGGTCAAACTGGACATAGGAATATACTGTCCGTTCATTATCTTGAGAACCCTTTGCTTGACAGACATCAAACTTGGTACACTAGTACGTCTTCAGGAGAAGATGACCCCTATTGATTTTTAGGTCACATGGTCAAAGGTCAAGGGTCAAACTGGACATAGGAATATACTGTCCGTTCAATATCTTGAGAACCCTTTGCTTGACAGACATCAAACTTGGTACACTAGTACGTCTTCAGGAGAAGATGACCCCTATTGATTTTTAGGTCACATGGTCAAAGGTCAAGGGTCAAACTGGACATAGGAATATACTGTCCGTTCAATATCTTGAGAACCCTTTGCTTGACAGACATCAAACTTGGTACACTGGTACATCTTCAGGAGAAGATGATCCCTATTGATTTTGAGGTCACATGTTTAAAGGTCAAGGGTCAACCTGGACATAGGAATATACTGTCTGCTCAATATCTTCAGAACCCCTTGCTTGACAGACATCAAACTTTAAATAGTACACTGGTGTATATTCAGGAGAAGATGACTCCTATTGATTTTGAGGTCACATGGTCAAAGGTCCAGGGTCAAACTGGACATAGTAATATACTGTCCACTCAATATCTTGATAACCCTTTTACTTGACAGACATCAAACTTAGTACATTGGTACATCTTCAGGAGAGGATGACCCATATTGATTTTGAGGTCAAAAGTCAATAGTTGAACTGGACATAGTAATATATTGTCTCCTATATTTTAAGAATTATTTGCTTGATTGACACGTACCAAACTTGGTACACTGGTACAGCATAAGGAGTAGATGACACCTATTGAATTTTAGGTCACATGGTCAATTCACTCTTGACATAGGAAGATATTGTCTGCTCAATAATTTGAATTGATGATAATACTATCAATTAAATGAGGTGTGTGTATAACCCTTTTCAATTTTGCAACATGGGGGGCATATGTGTTTTACAAACATCTCTTGTTACTTTCTCAGTTAACTTAAGAGTTTTCTAAACCAAGAGGAAGGCTAAGAAATTATAACAAAGCTTCAAAAAAGGCTAGACTGACTCGCATCAAACATGTCAGATCAGTGTACTGACACTGGCTGAAATTAGGAAACAAAATAGAAAATGAATTAGGAATTGGAATGCTGCAAGAATTAATACAGTCACGCATATTTGTAAATGCATGTAAATTGTTGTGTCTATATTTAATAAGGTATGGTGATTAAAATCCCCTTTTACATTGATACATGAATTCATATCAATTATTATTGCTCTAATATCTAGGGGTAAAGAAAACATATGTAAGAATTAAGAAAGTATATGTATCATAAAAGTTTTGTGTAAGAAATAGACAATTTGAAAGTGAAAAAGACGTGCCAGAAAATGCTCAGAATGCAGGATTTTGCACCATTTACCCCAAAGCTTCTGGGGGCCTGGTAGGTAGCCCCCAGACCCCTGGCCTATTAGGGGTGATCTTTAAATCAGCTTTTTTTATTTGCTTGCAAAATCAGGTCTGATATAGAGAAAAAAATTGTGACCATAATTTCACTTTGAGAGACCGAGAACTTTGAGAGATTGAAGTTCAAGCCATTGAGAGTCACCTGTACATTCTAAGTATACAAAACAAAATATTTTATTTGTGATGTCAGTATGGCATACTGTCAGTATACTACATTTAGATTAAAAAAAAAAACACCCCCAAAACTGGAAAATCTTCTCTTACATGTATATCAGGAATTCTTGTAAAATGATCTGATTAAATATATTTTTGTTTCAACAATAAATAATGTATATGACGCTTCAGGAGCATTTCACTGATTGTGAAGTTCATTTGACATAGTGTATTGAAAAAGATTAAGAGTTTTGAAAAAGTGATTTGATGAAGAAAACGCTATATTATTATGATGGAAAAACTTGTAAAAGTACACGTCTGATTTGTTTCAAAGTGGTTAAAAAGGGATATTTGATCCAGTGGGGGCACTGTCCTGAACAGATGGTTTGCAGCCACTTGTATTTTGACATGAATCCTAACATTCTGTTCACCTTGGGAGAGGGGCATGCAGTAAAAAAAAATCCAGCTACAATCCCATGGCTTACTACTGTAGCAGTAACAGTTACTTAATCCCAGATCACCAGTTACTAGTCTGTGGACTACTGGCACCAAAATACAGTACAACAGGGATACAGCAAGCACACTTACTATTACACATAGTGTTAAATCGAAAGCAAACTAGCATGGCGCTGCGCTATGCCCCTTTTGGCTGGCACCGCGCCATATGTCCTTTTTAATTGCACCATGCCTTTTTTTCTCAAAAGAATTTTTAAAGATATTTGTTAATATTAATAATTGTTCATTATTTCACAAGGTTGATTGAAAAGTTTAAAATCAAGGCAGCAGGTATTAACTTTTAAAGAGACTAAATAGTAAATGATTATTCTATTACTATCATAGTATGATACAATGAAAGTGCCCCGAAATTGTCTTGCCACAATGAAAAGTGCCCTTTTGAATGTGTAATATGTGTGCCCTCTCTAGATCCTAGATTTAACACTAACTTTGAATTCATGCTTACAGGGAAGTGATTTTTATTCCCTGTAGTTCTAAAAGATAAATTATTATTAACTTATTGGATGCAACGAATTATGTTTATAACAAGTTGCTTTAAAAAAGGACTGCACTATGTGGACTATAGGCATGTGTGTATGACAGGGGAAACATGTGCTTTAAAACAGATTTTTAAAATCTTTATAAACGTGCAAATAGTTGATTATAAGTTTTAGATTTATTAGCCCAGTAGGCTAATGCAGCTGATTACATCTATGTGAAAGGTGAAGATAACGAACAGCGATTAATCTCATAACTCTTATAAGCAATACAAAATAGAGAGTTGGGCAAACATGGACCTCTGGATATACCAGATGTGGGATAAGGTGCCTAGGAGGAGTAAGCATCCCCTGTTGACTGGTCACACCTGTCGTGAGCCCTATATCTTGATCAGTTAAATGGAGTTATCCGTAGTCAAAATCAGTGTGTCAAGAACGGCCTTACAATCGGCATGAAACATGTCCGACAGCATTTCATTTCCTTAATTTTCTGTAAAGTAATATATTTTCAAGTTAGTAAAAATTATTTTTATCTCATTCATTCCTCAAATGAAAGATGTAAGCATCATATACATGCTTCATTTAATTTGAATTCATTTTCAATTCCATTTTACAGTTATTTATATTTCTTATATTATTACATGTATGTTGTTGAATACATAATTAAAGGAATGCCAAAAGGGATTTATTGGTAAAACATTTTCTAATCTGATGCACCCTCTTCTTCTTTCAGTCTCCTGTATTTGATGGAAAGGTAAGTCTTTAAGTGTGTAATGGTTTGCAGAAAAAATGCAATTATCATTGTCAAGAAAGTGTAAATTGAAATTTTTTTGTGTTTTTTATTCATAATATTTATCTTTCTAAGATGCGAATGCATTGTTTTTCTTATAGATTCCAAATTGGTTTCATTATGCCTGTTTTTGGAAAAGAGCAAAAGTTGTTACCTATGGTGATATACATGGATTTGATTCTCTTCGATGGGATGATCAGGAGAAAATAAAGGAAAAAGTGGGAGGTATATATTGGCATGAGGAAATTGCACATGGAATCATAAGCATTTTTCTTCATTAATTTATGTTGTATTTGTGTACTTTTTGTTATGTTGGTTAGTAATGAGTAATTTTGAATTGAAATGACAGGGGGAGGTGGAGGCAATGGGGGTGGGGATGCTACTGATGGCAGCTCAGCTGAAGACTTCAACACAGAGTATGCCAAGAGTGGGAAAAGTAAATGCAAAGGCTGTGAAGACTTTATCGCAAAGGTGATGTCATCATTCTTAATACACAAAAAAATCCAAGCTGAAACTTATGGATTTGCTTTAAGCCTCAGTCACACCAGCACTTGTTTCTGTAAATGAAGTTATGTAAGAATAACACAAGATACGTAGCTTGAAATCATATGTACACTGAATGATCCCCTCCTTTGAATTCCAGTCATTTACTCTTCCATGGAATTTACAATACAAATACATGTACAGTATTTATTCCTGTTCTCTTCTGATATACATGTACGGTAATTTATCTACAAAATCAGGTATGGCATGAATGGATTCATTACCCCTTATCTCAGAAAACAGTGACAGAATATGGCTAAACAGCTTATTTTCCATTTTGCACCACTGAATACTTCATGTATGTAACAGTACTGCACTTAATAAAAGTGCTGATTTTGATTGGTTGGTGTACTCTTTCAAAGATTAAGAACTTTGGGAACTTTTTGGGGTTATTTATAGCAAGAAGTAGAAAATAGTGTACGTTGTCTTTAATTCAGACTTCTTAGGTCACCTGAAATCGGATGACCTTTTGCAATTGGTCAGCGTCCATCGTTGTCTATTGTGTTTTAACAATTGAACATTCAAAACTTTTTCTTGATGACTACTGTTCCAATTCTTTTCAAATTTGATATGAAGCAGCTTTGGGACAAGGGGGCATAAGTTATAAATTTCAGGATTTATGCTCTTGTGGAGCCTAGGGGAATGGGCAAAAACTGCCTAAAAATGAGAATTTTCAAAAATAGTTTTCTCTACAACCACACATCTGTAAGAAAAAACTACATTTTGTGAATGCATAGTGATGTAGAGCAGGAAGGCCTCCACCAAAATTGTAAATTTCTGATCCCCTTGGGTAGAGCTGATGACTCCAGGATGGGGCCAAATTTGGTATAAATACTGTGTATACTTGCAAATGTAAGTTGGGGACCCCTTTTTTAGAGATTTTTTTTCTAGTAATTTTACTGTTTTCACATTGACCCTCCTAGAAGTCGGATTAAATTTTTTATCAGATTTTCTTGACCTCCATACCTATTTTCTAGTAAGAGTTGTTTCTCTTTTATGTATATATTTTCGGAACATTGATCTCGCTCTCTATTACTAATATCTCTATTTTGGATATGTAAATAATTTTATATACTTTATTTTTGTTTGATTTTGTTTTTTCTTTGGCATGGTGATAACAGATTGGATCTATAGTTTTACCACGTAAAATTGGATATTTAGTCACAAGACTAATTATGATATTTAATGGGAATCCATCTTTATGCGGTTGCCCCAAAAATCGTTAAAAAAGGACATGCCATACTGTAGTCTGTATTTATTTAATGACACACACCCTATTGACAATGATTATTATAGGTAAATGAAGAAAGAAAAACACATCCAACGCTGCAAATTTTAATAAGGAGTGAACATCTAATGCACTAGTTCCATGCAATGATTATTGAAATATAGAATACCAATGTACTACCAGTAATCGAGCTCATTCTTAATGAAATGTTTGCATAAAAAATGCAGTATGTTGACTTTAATCAACCTGTAAAAAAATAATGGAATGAATATATTTTCACAGTACATACTACAGTATTAAAAATTTGCTTAATATACAGCACTGTTACAATTTAAAGAATCTAACAGTATGTCTGTTTTAATGGCTGGGAATTCCGATAAAAATGAAAGTAATTAAAATGTAAATATGAAAAATAAATTTTTTTTTTTTGAAAAAAACTTTTGGAGTATGAACTGCAACACTTGCCAGTATGCGTTTCATAAGGTGCAAACAAGTTCATGAAATATGCTGACTTGAAATGTTGCAATTCATATTCTCATGTATTATTAAAAAAAAATGAAATATACTTTTTCAGAGAATGTAGTCATGCCATACATTGTCTTGTAGATGAAATTTATTTGCATTGTGTATTTCCTAAAAGTGCAAATGACTGACATTCTCAGGAAGGCATTGTTTGTTTGTTTTAATTCAAGTGAAATAATTTGTGTTGATTTATAGTATACAGACATAACTTTATTTACAAAAATAAGTGTCTGTACTGATTGTACTCAGTCATGACTGTTTTCTAAAATATATGATTTATCCATTTTTACCAAACAAAAGTTTTCAGCAAATGACAATATGTTAACATTAAGTAAAATCTTGTTTGTGAGTTACCATGGATACAGTTGGGGTTGTGGTTGTGTAGATCTTCCACACAGGTTTATTCATGTTTATGAATGACAGCTTGTAACTTATACAGGGTGAAGTCAGAATTAGTAAGAAAGACTATGACAGTCAGAGAGCTAAAATGTATGGGCCTGTGGATCAGTGGTACCATGTGGATTGTTTTGTGGAGAATCGAGATGAATTGGAGTTTGGAAGTTCCTTGGGAGCAAATCAGTAAGAAACAAATAGCAAATGACATCAGGTCAGACTCGTATCAACTGTTGAAATAGCAGAAACAACTGGTATTAATTCAAACACAAGAAGATTACAGGTGTATTGTACCAGGACTAAATACCAGACGTTTCAGACTATAAAACATTTTTTGTTTTCGAGGGAGCCGTCTTGTCTGTTTTTAAAAAGTCTCTGTTGACTTGATGTCGATTTATTCTGTGTCAGTTAATGATGTAGTTTGGCTTTGTTTCACATTACTGGTACATATACTAGTCATACTGTACAGTCATTGTCTCCACAGACTACTAGGTACAAACTTGTATGTAGTTAGTTCTGTCATGCATGTCAGTGTGTACATGAATTATTACTTGCTTTTATTTTACAGAATTAAAGGTTTTGAAAGATTAAAGGAAGATGATAGAGCCATGTTGATAGAAAAATTGGGAAAAGGAGCAAAAGTGTGAGTTAAGGTTTTACTCTATAAAAAATAAAAACTTTTCAAAGAATTCTCCAAGAAAAGTGAGGTGATTTACTTTAAATCAGGGCTCGAAATTAACATATGCCTGTCAGTCTCTGACTGGTTAAAAGTCTGGCGGACTGACTGACATTTGTTTTAGTCAGTCCGATGGGACTGGTTAATTTTCTAAAGCAACATTTTGGAAAATATACTTATGATATTTTATACACGCATTTGGCATGCTTCGATCTGTAGATATCAGACATTAACGAAATATGTTTATTTCTGGAAAACTCTGTTGGACTGGTAAATTTGTCTGCGGACTGGTTGAAATTCTACCCCATCAATCCAACTGGTGACATATAAAGTTTAGCTTCAAGTCCTGGAAATACAGCTGAAGTAGAGTTTTAGATCGCCAGAGGTACAGTTAAATTAATTTTCCTGGAGCAATGTAGGATCTGCTCAAATTACAACTGCAGGTCAAGTGTGGGACCGCGATAAGGAATCTAAAATTTGAAAGTTAGTCGTAAGAAAGTGAAAGTTTGATCGAGAAAGCAATGTGGAACGTGGACATCTTGATTGTATGAGGGGTATCATGTAAGTGTATGAGATTGAGAATCAGAGATCTTTAACATTTTAAGTTCTTAGCCCATACACAACCACAAAATATGCTGTAGATTCATCATGACATTGATTAACAGATAGGGATTATTTTGTAGTGGATACTTATGTATGACATGAAACAATCAGTTTGGAAATATTTAACTAGGGCAAAGAGAAAGGCTGAATCTGCGAAAGGTTCTGGTGGGAAAAAAGCTAAGAAGGAGGAGACGGAAGAGGAGAAACATCTTAAGGTGAATACCTTCACATGTCAGCCGTGTGGTGAATACCGTCACAGGTCAGCCGTGTGGTGAATACCGTCACATGTCAGCCATTTCTTAAATCAGCAGCAGTTTTATTATGTTTGTACAATTGTATGATGGAAATACATGTGCACTGATTTAGCTTGGGGAACCTCTTACTATTTAATAGACTTTGAATTGAACTTTATAGGCCAATTAATCATCACTTGTAGATGGCCCTTGCAGGTTTTCAGGTCAAATTGTCACCATGTTTCTAAACATGGATGTCAGTTTCATGGCAGGGAGTTATATTTGTTTTACAAAATTAATGTGTCTTGTTGTTATGTATAGAAATGTATTTTGACCATGTGTTGTTTAAAATTGCGATATGAGAGATTTTACAGGACTATTTAATAAGGTATGATAATTAAAATTCATACATTCTTATTGTTCAGGAACAAAGCAAACAACTATGGACTATCAGAGATGACCTAGAGAAGTCCGTATCCAAACAAGCATTAAAAATTTTGCTGGAAATTAACAAACAAGAGGTCCCATCAGGTGATTCCAAGGTAATGTTCATAGTTTACTTTTCAATACCTAAACGTACGATGGCGAGTCAATAAGTAACCAGCCTATCCTATTTCCGATTGACCAAGGTCACGATTTTCATGCCTTGTTTCCATACATGTTTTATACCTGGGTATTGCGTGTGTATCGAGTCATTCTTCATTTCAAGATATTGAATGTCAAACATGTCTAGTGATGCAAAGGCATGCTTTTCATCTAAAGTTGAGTACTGTGCCATAATTCGGTACTTGTATTTAAAAGGTAAAACATGCAAGAAAATACACTGCGAGTTAGCCGATGTTTATGGGTCTTCTGCACCATCTTATGCTCAGGTTAAATTCTGGGTAGGGGAATTCAGACGCGGTAGAACGTCTTTAGAAGATGAAGCCAGGTCTGAACGCCCACTGGATGCTACTGACGAAGAAATGTGTAAGAAAGTTCGGGATCTGATAGGCGAATTCAGGTGGAAGAAATAGCACAGGCATTAGGCATTTCACATGGTAGCGTTTCAACAATCTTGCATGATCGTTTAGGTTTGCGCAAACTAACAGCCTGTTGGGTCCCCAAATCCCTTAGCGATGAGCAAATGGCAACAAGAGCATCAGTATGCAGCGCCCTGTGAAGCGTTTTAGGTCAAAAGATGATTTTCTTTTGCATTTGGTGACTGTAGATGAGACTTGGGTTCATTATTATGAGCAAGATGATAAAGCTCAGAGTTGTTAATGGGTAGGGCCAGGGTCCCTAAGGCCAAAGAAGTTCAAGACGCAACCATCTGCTAGTAAAGTGATGGCCACAGTATTTTGGAACACAAAAGGCATTATGTTTTACCCAAGAGAAGTTCAATAACTGGAGTGTATTATGCAAACTTGCTAGACCAGCTGAGAACCACCATCCATGAAAAACACCAAGGTAAACTCTCTAAAGGTGTTTTTCTGCAACAGGACAATGCGAGAGTCCACACTTGCAAAGTTGCAATGGATGCCGTAGAGCGAAATGGGTATGAATTAATACCACATCCTGCCCTTTCGCCTGACCTAGGTCCTAGCGACTTCTTTCTATTCCCAAACTTGAAAAAGGATATCCATGGACATCATTTCCGGCCTGATGAAGAAGTCGTGACTGCAGTTGAGGAGTGGGTCAATGGAAAGGACCCTGACTTTTTCAGTTCTGGGCAGATGGCTCTTGAACACCGTTTGTGTAAGTGCATCACACTAGGGGGCAATTACATAGAAAAAAAAGAGGTGGATCTCAACCGGAAATATACTGTAAGTTAGGCTGGTTACTTATTGACTCGCTCTTGTAGCATTAAAATGGGATGGTAGAGCATAAAACATGGATGTAATTATACAAAATCCATTAAAGAAATTATTTGTTCCTTGCTTCTCAAATTGAATAAAGTTTTGTATGTTGAATTTAGTAACACGGATGTGTGAAACAACTGATATTTCCTAAGTAGGAACACATGCAATATAAACTTCCTATGCCTTGTGAAATGGACACAAAATTGATTCTGGCACTGCATTTTGAATCATGATGAGAGTTAAGTGTACTGGTAGCCAGAAAATTGAAATAGAAAGATCTAAAGTTTTTTGAAATTGTGTCACATTTTCAGCTGTTGGATGCTGTGGCAGATTGTATGGCATTCGGAGCTTTGGAGAAATGTCCAGAGTGTAAAGCTGGTCAGCTTGTATACAGGTCAGTCACTACCAGATAAGTAATAATTGTTGTTAGAAGGAGACATTCATACAAAATAGAATTATCATTAGATTGAAGGCAAACAAGATATTATATTATGTAGTTGGAAATTGTCCATGTGTGTAAATACCAATTTATTATATTATGCATTATTTTTAACTTCTTGGGGGTTAAATGGTAATTTGTTGACTTGTCTTTTAGTGGCCATGGTTACAAATGTACAGGTAGTGTCACAGAATGGACCAAATGTATGTACATCACCAAGACACCCAAAAGGAAGGCATTCAAAGTACCAAAAGAATACCATGATGTCGACATCCTGTAAGCATCGAGTCATTGTATTGCTACATAAATGAACAAATACCTATTACTTTGTACTTTAGATTTTAGTGGTGATATTTTACACAGATGTGAGTCTCCCTCTACCCGCTCCATTAATTTCTTTTACTCACAATCTTACAGTCGCAAGGAATAATTTTTGGAGTAATGTAGATATACAGCTGTATCCGTATAAACTTCCTTAAAGGTACGAAGGCAAAAATCTATGTACATGTACAGGTAACTTGAGATAGCTTGAACTTCGAAGTTCTTGATCTCTCAAAGTGAAATTTTTCACTCTCAATCTCAAGAAATTTTGGTAGCATATACATACCATCGATCAAGTGTGTAATTATTTCCGCTTTGACCTAGATAACAGTGAATGCCTGGTGCTACAAAGCCGTGCTATGTCTTGTTTCATAAATTAAAAAATTGGAAACTGAAGAAAAAAAACATGGCCGTGTTAATAGGTTTTTAGTCCCAGAATAGTGTAGCTGAAGGTGACTTTAATTAAGTTTGCACTCTGTCTGTTAGTCAGTCGAGCATATCAGTTTTCTGTACTTTTTTGCTAATTAGTGAGTCAGATGGTATAACTAAAGTAGACTTGTTTGCTCATAAAATTTAATATTTTGTTATTTTAGATATACAGGTCTGCTTCTTAGAATTAGTATGAATGAATGTACAATTTAATGAAGCAATATAGCCTAACAAACTTGGAAACAATAACTTTCATAATCATGATAATATCCAAAAACAGAGGCTACAAGTATGCATATGCTTCCACATCATTGTCCTGAGATGACGTGGAAAATAAAGAAAAAAAGCAGTAAAAACTGAAATCAGTGTAATTTAACAAATTAGATTTTAAAATGATATCATATTTACATGTAGGTATCGTAAAATGTCTGATTTCTAAGAGTCCTATGAATTGGTTCTAGTATGTGAAAATTATTATCGCTTTCACAATATTCGGTTGGTAAAAAAACAGAAAAAATGCGTGGAAGAGACCTGTCTCAAAAATGAGTAAGTCACTGATTTGTTTGGTAGTAAACTGTCAAAAGAATAGCTAGTTGTAGATCTATATAACTAGGGAAATATTGGGACAAATCAGAGAATGTATTCTCACATTGCTGTCTTGTGTCCAAAACATACCTTCAGACATTCATAAAGCAAACCAACAAACAAAATCATTTAAAGCTGTGAGTTTTCAGCTCACATGCCTTTATTGGGCATGATGGAGCTTTTATGAATGTTTGAAGGTAGCTGTGCAAGACCTCCACTGTGTACAAAAAATTTAATGTTTATGTAAGGGGTGGAACCCTGCACCACGAATTTATTGTTTTTATAAGGGGTGGAACCCTGCACCATGAATTGAATGTTTTATAAGGGGTGGAACCCTGCACCATGAATTGAATGTATATATAAGGGGTGGAACCCTGCACCATGAATCGAATGTTTTTATAAGGGGTGGAACCCTGCACTATGACTTAAATGTTTTTATAAGGGGTGGATCTGTAGCTCTCTGATGTGTGATGTCCCTGTAATACAGATCAGAACAACAAACACAGGAAAATATATGGAGGATATTAAATCTGGAACATCATGCTCCCAGACCCGGGTGTGACCTTTTCTTTAAATGATTTAAATCCCCTATACCTAAGGATGCTTTACGGCAGGGTTCGGGGACTGCTTTTAGGTCCCAAATAGGTCCAGGGTGAAGTCTTGGGGGGGGGGGGGGGGGGGGGGGGGACGTTGGCAGGTAGTGAATCTTTTTGCAAGCTGGTGAATTTTCGGTATTTGAAAGCTACAATTTCAAGTTTACAGAATAAGACAGAGACTTGCAAAATTTTTGCTCCAAAATTTCCATTTCTAATATCAAGTATACATGTATATTGAACTACTGCAATGTAAGCAAAATATATAGAATATTAAAGCACTGAAAAATATGACAGTAATTATGTTGGCATATTTTGAAAATATTATTTTCGAGGATTACTTGGCCAGAAAAGATAAAAATTGAGTGAAAGCTTCCTTAAAAATATAGATTCAAAAGTTTTCAAAGCATGGGCCCAGGGATATGGTGGGGTCACATTAGCTGATCATTTTATATGGGAATATAAAAATCTTTAAAAAATTTCTTTTGAGGATACTTTGCATGGAGGTAGGTATCAAAGGTATTTTCCGTATGAGAAATATGAAAGACAATCTAGTTCTTGCACAGGTTTTTTTAAGGTCATGATTTCAAGAGCAAGGGCCTTTCCAATTGGGAAAAATAGTGACATTTGCTTGAAATCGGGAAAAGTGTTTCAAACAAAGAAATAGGGAAAAACCCAATTCAGAGTGCTTTAAGGTATAATTGGACTGCCTTCTGACTTTCAATTTGGTCAAAGCTTACCTCATTCAAATAAGCAGAGGCCAAAAAATTAGGTTTACTTAAGAATTTTGGAGCAAAAATTGTTATCTGTAGGCCTGTGAAGAAGATTTATGAACGATTTGGCTACCCTGCTTGATTTGTTTTCATTGTTTGGGAATTTCAAAGCAAAAATTGGGAAAAATACCTGCTTTTTAGCATTGGGAATGGAGCCTTATTTCGGCTCCCTACAGACCCTAAAAAAAGTCCTGTTGCAGGTAACCTCATTCAATTTTTGTTATAAATGCTAGAAAATCTTTGTTTTTTTATCACTTTTAACATCTCCATCATATGTTTAACATGTCATACAAGATAAAAATTATTATCAGTATTAATGATAGAAAAATATGTAAAATATGTGTGGGTGAACAAAATTACAAAGACATTTAATTGTGTATTATGAAATTGATTTTAATTTACTTTCAGCAAAAAACACAAGTACACAAAGAAAGAAAGAATTTTTCCTTCAAGTACTCCATCATCGAGTGCATCACTAGATGTAGTGGATTCTGGGTAAATATTGACGAAGATAATATTGCTGATATTGGATCAAAATTAAATTTTTTGTAATGGCCTATTGGTGAAGTGCGATGCTACAAGTTAAAAAAAGACAAATATCAGAAGCCACTTGAATAAGTTATTTCTTTGCTGAGAATTCATTGTTAAGTCAAGAAATGCCTGACTCTAATCAGAAAGATTTTGTCATAAACTCTGTTTTGTGGAGGACAACAATAACGCCTCCCTTCCCACAAACAAAAATCTCGCGAATTTTAACAGTTGTAATTGATGGTGATTTAGTCTGTTAAAGGACCCCCCCTAAAAATTTAACTGTTTAATATAGTTTAAATTACCATGAATAATGAAAGAAATGCAGTGTATTTTAAAAATGTGTAGAAATTTCAGTTTGAGTGCAAAAGGTCAGTGCAATATAATTATGCATATTGTATGTTTCGTGATGAGATCCAAATTTCTTTTAAAAAATCAAATATTTTCTTTATTGTGCTTTCATTAAATGAAATTTTCACCTATTTTCATTACTTTCATTTCAGCTTTATAACATCCTACGATTTTAATTGTTTTTCCAGGTCTAATAAACCACTGGAGGGAATGAAGTTTGTTATCATAGGAAAAACCAAGAAGTCTAAGGGAGACATAACAAGGGAGATAATGGAGATGGGAGGACACATTACTTCTAAAGTAGGAGCAGACACTGCAGCCTGTATTAGTACTAAAGGTAGGTTAATAACCCGGGATTCTAAGCCACATCCTAAATTTTACCTGGTGAGAAGCAATTAGGAAAGTGTTCATTAACATAGTCACCCAAGTATAACTGTGAATTGGTCTTCTCATGAGTTTTGCCGACTATTGATATAGCATTTTCATCATATGTGGATTATTGGGTCAACTAATTAAAATAATAGATTGATTAAAAGCATGTTGGTCATTAAAAATATTTAAAAGCAATCTACAACACATATTTTCATTTATTACTTGTTCGATTGTGACAATCGGGGTAACATTAGATTTATTGAGGAAAGCTTAGTGGCATTCAGCAGTTTTTGCTTTAATAACTGGGACTGGGATCCTGAGGTAACAGAGATTGTTTACTGAACATTGGCCTCTACATCACATACCCCTCTCATCAATGAATAATCAAAACAATCGTAAAATCTTACAAATTCATTTCAGTGCATTAAAAATGATAATAATCAACAGATATTGCTAATTTCTTAATTCAGTAAATTTCTCACACCATATTAAATCTGTGAAGCTGATTTACAAGTTAGGCTTAGTGTATCATTTTATTGAGATCACTGCTTCCTGTGTATAGTGTGCTGTGTGTACAAATTAGTGGTCTGCATGGCCGTCTAGGCCACAGAGCCTCATACCTGTAGAAATAAGCTTCACCTCTTGTGTAAAATTTACCCCTGTAGTTATACATGAGCCTGTAGTAGTACTAGAGACAGGTTAAAGTCCCCTCTCTGGTACTGTGTCTATACAGCAGTCTGTAATAGTACTAGAGACAGGTTAAAGTCCCCTCTCTGGTACTGTGTCTATACAGCAGTCTGTAGTAGTACTAGAGACAGGTTAAAGTCCCCTCTCTGGTACTGTGTCTATACAGCAGTCTGTAGTAGTACTAGAGACAGGTTAAAGTCCCCTCTCTGGTACTGTGTCTATACAGCAGTCTGTAGTAGTACTAGAGACAGGTTAAAGTCCCCTCTCTGGTACTGTGTCTATACAGCAGTCTGTAGTAGTACTAGAGACAGGTTAAAGTCCCCTCTCTGGTGCTGTGTCTATACAGCAGTCTGTAGTAGTACTAGAGACAGGTTAAAGTCCCCTCTCTGGTACTGTGTCTATACAGCAGTCTGTAATAGTACTAGAGACAGGTTAAAGTCCCCTCTCTGGTACTGTGTCTATTTATACAGCAGTCTGTAATAGTACTAGAGACAGGTTAAAGTCCCCTCTCTGGTAATGTGTCTATTTATACAGCAGTCTGTAGTAGTACTAGAGACAGGTTAAAGTCCCCTCTCTGGTACTGTGTCTATTTATACAGCAGTCTGTAATAGTACTAGAGACAGGTTAAAGTCCCCTCTCTGGTACTGTGTCTATATAACAGTCTGTAATAGTACTAGAGACAGGTTAAAGTCCCCTCTCTGGTGCTGTGTCTATACAGCAGTCTGTAGTAGTACTAGAGACAGGTTAAAGTCCCCTCTCTGGTAATGTGTCTATTTATACAGCAGTCTGTAGTAGTACTAGAGACAGGTTAAAGTCCCCTCTCTGGTACTGTGTCTATACAGCAGTCTGTAGTAGTACTAGAGACAGGTTAAAGTCCCCTCTCTGGTGCTGTGTCTATACAGCAGTCTGTAATAGTACTAGAGAC
This sequence comes from Ostrea edulis, assembly GCF_947568905.1. NCBI lineage: Eukaryota > Metazoa > Mollusca > Bivalvia > Ostreida > Ostreidae > Ostrea > Ostrea edulis. The sequence goes on from NC_079168.1 coordinate 36,642,158, forward strand.
AGGTTAAAGTCCCCTCTCTGGTACTGTGTCTATTTATACAACAGTCTGTGATAGTACTAGAGACAGGTTAAAGTCCACTCTCTGGTGCTGTGTCTATACAGCAGTCTGTAGTAGTACTAGAGACAGGTTAAAGTCCCCTCTCTGGTAATGTGTCTATACAGCAGTCTGTAATAGTACTAGAGACAAGTTAAAGTCCCCTCTCTGGTAATGTGTCTATTTATACAACAGTCTGTGATAGTACTAGAGACAGGTTAAAGTCCACTCTCTGGTACTGTGTCTATACAGCAGTCTGTAGTAGTACTAGAGACAGGTTAAAGTCCCCTCTCTGGTACTGTGTCTATTTATACAACAGTCTGTGATAGTACTAGAGACAGGTTAAAGTCCACTCTCTGGTGCTGTGTCTATACAGCAGTCTGTAGTAGTACTAGAGACAGGTTAAAGTCCACTCTCTGGTACTGTGTCTGTTTATACAGCAACTTGAACTAGCACTTAAGGTAGGTTAAAGTGTTAGTCACAACTCTTACAGACTGGAACTGTGTATGCATGTACTGTAGTTACATACATGAGCGTGTATTAATACTAGAGGTACAGTGTAGGTTAAAGTCTGCAATTTAGTATTCTGTTTATTTTGTTGGTAGCATTTTTTTCTACCAGATTCTTAAGTCATTTGGAAATCAGCATTAATATTATAGCAAAATTATAATCCCGAAGAAGAGTATTTATTTTATTTTACGAGTAATAAAGTTATTGGATATGTATACTATTTCATTAACTTGCAAGGACAACTGGTCATGATGTCAGTGTGAGACTTTGATAAAGGAAAAAACTTTAACCTTGGCCATGTCTTTTGAACCAAGGTGATTGAGCTTTGATATTTTACATGATTCTTTATTTGTTAACAAGACTTCAACCTAGTGGCTTTGACATTTGACCTATTTTTCAAATACTTTATAAGTAGAATTTCTAGCGAGGATTTATTTTGGCATTATTGGCGACAGTTTTGAGATTGCTAAAATTGAATATCACTTAATATATTTATTCCATATCGAAGGTAATAGGTATCTTTCTTGGAATTCCAAAGTTGCTCAAATTAGCTCTCGCTAAACATATATACCCTTAATTTATTGACAAATCGCTAAAAGAATTGTCAGATACAGTGCAATAAGAATTGTCAGATACTGTGCAATAAGAATTGTCAGATACAGTGCAATAAGAATTGTCAGATACAGTGCAATAAGAATTGTCAGATACAGTGCAATAAGAATTGTCAGATACAATGCAATAAGAATTGTCAGATACAATGCAATAAGAATTGTCAGATACAGTGCAATAAGAATTGTCAGATACAGTGCAATAAGAATTGTCAGATACAGTGCAATAAGAATTGTCAGATACAATGCAATAAGAATTGTCAGATACAGTGCAATAAGAATTGTCAGATACAGTGCAATAAGAATTGTCAGATACAATGCAATAAGAATTGTCAGATACAGTGCAATAAGAATTGTCAGATACAGTGCAGTAAGAATTGTCAGATACAGTGCAATAAGAATTGTCAGATACAATGCAGTAAGAATTGTCAGATACAGTGCAATAAGAATTGTCAGATACAGTGCAATAAGAATTGTCAGATACAGTGCAATAAGAATTGTCAGATACAGTGCAATAAGAATTGTCAGATACAGTGCAATAAGAATTGTCAGATACAATGCAGTAAGAATTGAGGTGAAAGTGAATTAGACTTTATATTCTGTCTTGAAATTTCAGAGGAAGTTACTAAAATGTCCAAAGGTGTGAAAGATGCTCAAAACGCTAATGTGCAAGTGATTGATGAGGGCTTCTTAGATGCAGTGAAGAAAGGAGGGGCTGTCTTGTTGATACAGAGTCATAGTATTGTGTCTTGGGGTTCTGATGTAAGTAGATTTTACATGGAAGGAATACTAAATTTCCTCTTCAATTGAATTATAAAATGTTTTAACTAAAATTAATTTATTAATTTCTTTAGCCGTCCAGTCGAATTTCAATATCAGGAACAAAGAGTGTAGGGAAGAGTATGGCAAAGACTCTAAAAGATGGTATGAATATACTTATACAATATATTAATGTGTATTCGAGGAAGTGAGATACTCAACAGTTCTAAGATGTTAAACTGTTGACACTATGCACTTCCAATAATAATCTTGCCTTCTGATGACTACAAAATACTGAGCAAGTTTTGTAGACAGATACGGGGCACACATTCATATTACATTGATTTCTGTGATACTAAATGGAAAAGAATTGTCCTCTTAATGTTTACGTCAATTAAGCAAGTTTCGTATTGAATAGTGAATCATATTTCAGAAAAATATTTTACAAAGAGTGTGCCTTCCACATTGAAGATGAAGGTTAAAGGCGGAGCAGCGGTGGATCCGGATTCAGGTAGCCAGAACTCTTTATCAGTGTACAGAAGTAAAGTCTCTATTATAAAAGTGCTGGAATGAAGAATTCTTCAGAAACGGCACAGATGTTATTAACAATATTTCTTTAATGTATTTTTGTTATCTTTCACATTTTTCTTTCGAATTGCATGCACTTTTTGCAACTATTTCGTTTCAAAGACCTTCTTTATTATTTTATCAACCAAAAGGACTTGAGGACTCTGCACACATTGTTCAGAAGAATGGAGATATTTATAGTGTAGTTCTGGGATTGGTAGATGTTGTAAGGGGAACTAACTCATTCTATAAATTACAAGCCTTGGAAAAGGATAGTGGGTCAGGGTAAGTCATTACATTTAGCTCAAGAAGAAGTCATTGGATTCATTAGGTTAAAATTAATGCACTTATTTTAGGGTAATCAAGCATTACCATTCTGCTAATTTACATCTACTGTTAATGCATATAATAAGTGCACTCGTACACTGTACATCTAGACATGTATTCCTGGACACACATGTACTGTACAACAAAAAGTCCAAAATGTAATATGAATTGTCATCATGCAACTGACTCAGTTGAGATATACATGTAGTATAGTGTATGTTCACATGTGTGAGTTCACACTGTAATGTGTTTAGTATCTGTAAAGTACATTTATATTGACTTAAAGGTCAGTTGAGGGTGAAGGTTGTGAAAGTATGCTTTACATGTACTTTGAAGAGCATATACGTATATATTTTCAGCATTCATAATTTGATTTACCCTAATTGTAATGTTACACAAGTATTATTGGAAACTGTATACAGGTGACTCTCAATAACTCGAGGTTCAAGGGACCATGATAAAACTTCAAGAAATCGAAAGTTTGAGATATCAAAATGCGGAAATTGAAGGTCCGACCATCCGGAAATGTTTACCAACAAGATCATATCGTTTTGACATGTTTTCCTTCATATTTGTCAGGTAGTTGATTTGATATCAAAATAAAGAACCTTATTTTGCATTTAATTTTTATTTTAATAAAAATTAAGATTTCAAAGTTTATTATTTATTTGTCCTTTAATCATGCTAAGATAGGCATACAAAACCAAGTTTTGATAAAGCTTTACTATAGCTAACTAAACAGAAAACAATGTTATGTCGCTTTACACGAAGCAGAAATTTTAACAAAAGAGTAAAACGATGTTTTAGAGTTACTTTACACAAAGAACAAACTCTAGAAATTTAACAGTCTGTAGATCTAAAACTTACTCTCTCATTATCAAGTCAAAACAAATTATAGATTTTATTCATAGTTGGATTATATATAATTTGAATCATCACAAGACTCCAGTGTAAGGTGGAAACTGACCAATTGGCTAATTATATACTCAAGTGTGTCACCTCCACAAAGAAGCACCTTTGATGTTTCACCTATATAAACACCTAATTACCACAGCCACACTATCCTCCAGCATTCAACAAAATCCAGGTATGGTCCAAGCCGAAATTATTACACGCTTTGGTAACGGTCGGTATGTGCTACCACCACTTCGAGAGTGAAAAACAACGAAATATGTTTTACGGGACTCAACTTTACTTCAAGAGATCGAGAACTTTGAGAGATCAAACGTTGGAGAGATTGATAGTAAATTTGCTTTGTTATATAGAGAAAAAAATCGGGACCATGATTTCACTTCGAGAGACCGAGAACTTTGAGAGATCAAAGTTCGAGCCATCGAGAGTCACCTGTACGTTTTGGTATGTACATGTACATATACAAGCTCAACAAAAATTTTATCTATCTAACAAATAAGGACAAATTTACTTGGTTGATGATTTATGAAGACAAACCAGTAATTGTCAAATTGAGTGAATATTTAGTGCAAACTTTCAGAAAAAGAAGTGATGCTTTAAAACTGCAAAAATCATTATAGTTTATTATTCATATGTTGGTATAATACTGATACTGTCCATTTACTTGTGTATATACATGATTAGCAATTCATATATGTACAGTATGTACTTGTTTCCCCAACATGCTGCATCCACATGCAGTTTGCAGTCTATGTAAACTGTAGTTAATGTTGTAAACTTTCTTTCTTATTTGAGTTTCCTTCTTTATAAACTGTGTTAGTGTTATGCCCTCTGGGCCCAAAATTGGAATAAACTTATCTTATCTTATAATGGAGAATGTTATGGGTTTAACAGGTGGTGGCTGTTTCGTGCATGGGGTAGGGTTGGTACCACCATTGGAGGGAACAAATTGGAGCGATTTGGAAGTGTAAATACATTACTGGATGCGTTCAAACAGCTGTATGCTGAGAAGACAGGAAACGAATGGGAGAATCGAAAAGACTTCAAGAAGTATCCAAATAAGTTTTATCCTCTGGATATTGACTACGGACAGGTTAGTTCCAGATATAGACAATGCACAGGTTAGTTCTGAATATAGACAATGCACAGGTTAGTTCTGAATATAGACAATGCACAGGTTAGTTCTAAATATAGACTGTGGACAGGTTAGTTATGAATATAGACAATGCACAGGTTAGTTCTGAATATAGACAATGCACAGGTTAGTTATGAATATAGACAATGCACAGGTTAGTTCTAAATATAGACTGCGGACAGGTTAGTTCCAATTATAGACAATGCACAGGTTAGTTCTGAATATAGACTGCGGACAGGTTAGTTCCAAATATAGACAATGCACAGGTTAGTTCTAAATATAGACTGCAGACAGGTTAGTTCCAAATATAGACAAAGCACAAGTTAGTTCTGAATATAGACCATACACAGGTTAGTTCTGAATATAGACAGTGTGCAGGTTAGTTCCAAATATAGACAAGTTAGTTTTGAATATATCTGGACAATGAGCAGTCAAGTTCTAGATATAGACAATCTAGGTCAAAAAGTTTTCCAGATTTTTTTTCGGTATGGTCACAGGTATTGCTCTGAAATTTAGTCACAACCTCCCTTTCAGAGAAATACATAATCAGTTCACATTTCAAACATTTCAACTTAATTGGTGCACCATGACTTACTTTAGGGCTAAAAGTAGATCAAATTGTTTTCAGGATTTTTTATCATAATAGATATTGCACCGACGTTTTGTCACAACTTCACTATCAAAGAAATACATAATCAGTTCACATGTCAGATGGATTGGTGCACCACGACCCACATGACCCATTTTAAGGCTTTTCTATTCAGAATGTGTGTTGGTTCAATTCAGAGTGCACAATATGCTTCCAGGTTGAATTTCACTGTCCAACAGGCGTATATTGTACCGTTCGTGGTACTCTTGTTCATACAATGCAAAAGAAAGTTTGCCACAGCTCAGCTGTGACTATTAAGGAAAGTTACAATTCTTGGCTTAAGAAAAACATCCTACATAAACTTGTGATAGGCTTATTATGTACCGTTCCCAGTACTCTTGTTAAATTTAAATTTCATGCTGCATCGTTTGTTTTTTAAATCAATTCTCATAGTACCCGTTATGGGACTCGTTTTCAATTTTAAAATTTTAGTTGTATTTCTTTATTTCACATAACTGAAAATCAGATTTTACCATGATACTGTATATAGAAAAAGGCTGTTAATGTGAAGATTTACATGTAGCATGAGAAGGAAAATATTGATGTTTGAACAGGAGGACGATGATGCTGTCAAGAAATTGGACAAAACAGGTTCCAGGTCTAAATTACCGAAGGCAGTACAAGATTTGGTTTGCTTAATATTTGATGTGGAGAGCATGAAAAAGGCCATGATGGAGTTTGAGGTGTGTTAATTTCATTCTTATTGAAATGCATTGTATGTGTTCATGTGACTATTTGAAAGATGCTAAGTACGTGTATTAATTTGTGTTTTGCAGATTGACCTTAAGAAGATGCCACTAGGAAAACTGTCCAAGAAACAGATCACTTCTGCATATGGTGTACTCACTGAGTTGACAAATGTAAATTAGTTTGCCGAAGTAAACAATCTAAATCATTGAGTTGTTCATGAGTATTTATTTTTAAGAAATTTATTTTTTCATCCACTCATGGTCAATTTCAGCTGATGGAGAAAGGTGGAACAGAGACACAATTTCTTGACTGCACCAACAGATTTTATACACTTGTACCACATGACTTTGGACTGAAGAAACCACCAATTTTGAAGTCAGCAGATGTCATCAAGGTGAGTACAGAAAAGGACTATGTCCATCTTATGGCAGGCCATGTTATGGTGTAGGCTTTTACACTGAGGCCTAGCACTATTAAACTTGGTCAGTCGATGTATCTGTAGGGGAAGGCTGTGTTATGAACCAAAATAAGGGTTACTGTGAACTCCTTCTGAAAGTTTATGGATATATATACCCAAAATGTGCCTGGATCATATCTTTCACACTGTGAGGCCTCGTACTATCAGTCCTAGTCAGTTGATGCATCTTTGGGGAAGGTGTGTTGAAACCCAAAAATACGTGTAGGTCATTATGGCCTCCTTTTGAAATTTTATGGCTATACATTCTTAAATTGTGTCTGGATCATGCATGTATTTGTATAGCAAACCAAAAGTAAGTCTTTGCGATCTCATTTTAGAACTGCAATATACAGTGTCACAGCTTGGAACTTCATGCATGCAAACATACATGTAGTTATCCATCATTTACATGTACAGTAGTTCCAGTTTCTTGCACTTTATTCACCTACGATAGTCGTTACATTTCCTGTTAACTGTCATTACACCTTAAGCTATTACTTTACAAATCATTTCCTTGCTGATCTGATTAGTGTACAATTGATTAATTTCAGTATGCAAATCGTATATTTTAAGCAGTATTATAGAACAGGACCCGGTGTTTCTTAAGGAGAGTAAAAACTGAGAAACTGTAGATGATTTGTATTTTAATAACAAGGATGGTTTCCTAGGAAAAATGCTCCATATTCATGTGTTGTATAGTTGATAATGTTTGTATAAGCTTCTATATGAAATTCTATTTCAAATTCAGTTGACTTGTGTTAGTCAAAAGACAACTTGCTAACATTTTTTAAAAAATTTGGAAAGTCCTTTTGTTTTAAACAATGATGAAAATTAAAAACAAATTTCAGTCAAAAACTGAGATGTTGGACAATTTGCTGGAGATTGAAGTGGCATACAGTTTACTCAAAGGTGGGGATGCTGGAGAAGATCCAATTGATGCTCACTACAAGAAACTACACACTGAGATGGAGGTCTGTATCAAAGCCCCAGCAGACTGGTGAACAAATTCTATTGTGTTTATTCTGAACTTTAGAAGAAAAGCTTACATGATGCATTTCCTTTTTGAAGCTATATATTTCCTATTAAGGTAGTACTCTACATCATCATAATGGCTGACTTCCTTTAAAAACATGGATGAAAAAATCGATATCAGCAATATTTGACTTTTCCTTTTCCATTTACATACCTAGCCGAGTAGCTCAGTAGGTTAGAATATCGACTGCTGAACTGTAGGTCGCAGGTTCGAGTCCAGTAGGGGTTTTTAAATTTTTTTCCAGATTACCTTCTACTAAAACTATTTTTTGACAAAATAAAGTAGATTTGAAAATTTTCAACTTCAAAATATTGTTGTACATATCCTCCACTTTTCATCTACATCAAATTTCTCTGGTGTAGCATAATCTCAGAAGCTATACATGTGTTTCAGCTCTGACAGCATTTTATTTTTCTTGCAGCCATTGGACAAGAACTCTGAGGAATTTAAAAGACTAAATGAGTATGTCAAAAACACTCATGCTGCCACCCATAACCAGTATGACTTAAATGTTGAAGAGGTCAGTGATGCTATCATGAATTGTGCAAATTAAAACATTAAGATATATGTTGAAAAATGTTTTACATGTATATTCCAAACATTTGTGATATCAGATATTCAGAATTGAAAGAGAAGATGAGGCTGAAAGGTTTGCTCCTTTTAAAGACCTTCACAATCGACAACTTCTGTGGCATGGCTCTCGTACTACCAACTTTGCTGGAATTCTCTCCCAGGGTCTGAGAATAGCCCCACCGGAGGCACCAGTGGTGAGGACATGTACTAAATAGGAAATAATGATTACTCTGTGCACATTGAAACATTAGTAATCCTAGATTTAAATTATGGTACAAAATAACAGAATTTTAAAATAAATTTTATGATTTTTTTTTTTATGTATGCACATGTTAATAAATAAGTAAATAATTTAAATTATTACATGATTAAATAATTCATCATTTTCCAATTGGCTGAGATGCAACAAGCAAGGAAAAATAGAATGCTACATGTATGTTCACCTGCACATGCCTTAGAAGTGTATAAAATGCCCTATTCACACATAGAATTTAATAAGTGGTCAGTTTTAGATATTTATGATATTCTTTAGCAAAAAACTAATTAAAATAATATTTAAATCATTAAAAAGTGCTCACATGTACAAACAGAATTCCAGACGAATGAATTGTGAATTTCAATATTTATGTACGGTGCAGTTGATTAATATTATTTTTAGGCACTCAATAACACTCGTGTCTTTTGTTACGTTTGACTGTCTTTTGCTATAATTGATAAAGGTACATGTGCTGTATTCATTGGATATTATCAGGATTAAAGTAGGTTTTTTTTATCAAGCAATAATACATGTATAAAGTTGTACACTTTATGCAAGTTATATAATTTAACTTGAAGGATTAAAAAGCAATTTAGCTACATGTAATTTCCTATTTATCATTGTAGTGGTATGATTAATGCCCCATTTCAAAATATTCATGATTTCGAAAGCTGAATTTAGAAAGTAAACAATAATAGTGACGTAAAAGCGTGGATGGCCTGATGGCAGAACATATTCATCTGCGATAAAAGACAGTAAGATAGGGAACGGGGTAGGGAGAACCTCTTTGAGCAAGGAACATAAGGAAGGGAGTTGAATTCCATGTTTGTAAAATAAATTTTTATACGAATGCTATAAAGTACAACTACTAATCCCGTGGGGATCCGGGTTAGAATAGGTCCTCAGTACCCCATGCTTGTCGTAAGAGACGACTAAAGGGGGCTATCCTTCAGATGAAACCACAAAAAAACAGAGGCCCTGTGTCACAACAGGTGTGGCATAATAAAGATCCCTCCCTGCTCAAAGGCCATAAGCACTGAACATAGGCCTAAATTTTGCAGTCCTTTACCAGCAGTGGTGATGTCTCCATATGAGGGAAAATTCTTGAGCAGGATGCTAAACAATACACAATCAATCATTTATGACTACATAATTATGGTAAACGAAATCCTCTTCCTTCATGATGTTTCTTATAATACTTTTCCCATCACTTGCCCACATTCACCATAAACATCAATCCTTTGTAAATGTGCATACTGGGCAATGCATTAGAAAATCACTGTTTTAACCCTGTATTGAATAGACCAGAACTTTGTTTGATACCAATCAATGATTTCATCATACTGACAACATTTTGGTCTAGTTTTCAACATTGAAAAACTACTGTTTAATACAGCACATACATGTAGACGTGTACCTTTAAGAAAGGGTTCCTATCACAAATGGAAATAACAATCGTTGGATTATTGTAACATTGAACCCAATCTAAGGATGACCTATCGTCTATTGTTTGTTAAGTCCACATGTTCTAGTTAATGGTTTTGATGTTTTTGATTATTTAGTCATATATACACATGTAATAAACAAAGGCCCCTGTCTCTCATCACTAGGTCTTGCAATCTAGCTACATATGTATACAAAAATGGCCGACCAGGTATTGTTTCAGAGCTAGTTTTAAATTGTTTAATCATGTCATAACACAATTCTTGACATTTTCTTGGTTTATATGATGCTTTAGTTACCCTCGAAGTACAATAGTTTACTACTCTGGTAACTAAAGCATTGTATTGACCTCTAAAATGTCAATAATTGTCCAATATTTGATAGTCAGATTTGTACAGTAAAATGTAAACAGTCATGTAAATTTTCCTATACGTGACATTTTGTAATTTTGTAGACTGGCTACATGTTTGGGAAAGGTATCTACTTTGCGGATATGGTGTCAAAGAGTGCAAACTACTGTAGGACATCAAAAGCTGACCCGACTGGTGTATTGCTTCTGTGTGAGGTGGCCCTGGGTAACATGTAAGAACTGTATTGCACTGTTTATATACTACAGTATCTATTTACATTTATTGACTGAGATCAAGGGCAATATTTGCTTTGTTGGACCAACAGACCAAGATATTGCACGAGACCGTATGCAACATTTTGGTTCGAGGGTCCTATAACAAAATGCATGTTGCTAGTGATCTAGTCAATAAATATTTTGTTGTACTGTACTTGTAAATTTAGAACCCAGCAGGAAAATAATGTAGGCTTTTCATTTGCTTAGCACATCCATATGAACTGTCAACAACTCTGAATAACGTCACTGTGTATGTGTTAATAACAAATGAGCACTCCAATAAACAAGACTTCAAAGCGAGTACTTTATAAGAGTATAATACAGTAACAACTGTATTTATTATCAACATTTCACCAGGTCCAAATGTTTTCATTGAAATAAACACTTAGGAATTAACACTTTTCCCCTTGTATTCCAAGAAATCCCCGGACAACCCCCTTCCTGCCCTGACTTTTCCTTGATCCCCGGACAACCCCCTTCCTGCCCTGACTTTTCCTTGATCCCCCGACAACCCCCTTCCTGCCCTGACTTTTCCTTGATCCCCGGACAACCCCCTTCCTGCCCTGACTTTTCCCTGATCCCCGGACAACCCCCTTCCTGCCCTAACTTTTCCTTGATCCCCGGACAACCCCCTTTCTGCCCTGACTTTTCCTTGATCTCCCCTGACCACATTGACCAGCTCCTGAATGATCCCCAGACTTGAATCCCTGTCACCCCTTAACCTTGTCCCGAGGCTATCAATGGGTGTAAAAAGTTACCTAAACGCAATGCGAAGGAGTTGTAAAACATGTTTATTGGTCAATTATATTTCAATGATAATTTTCTGTCCAACTAATTAAGCACAAATAATCATAATTTCAAAATTTACATCATATTAAAACATTTGCACTTGCAGATATCTGTATAACAGTCATTCTATGAAATATTAAATTTTTGCAGTGTAGACTTGTTCCCATATGAAATAGTATTTTTTAAATTATAAAGAAAAAAATTATTACTAATTGATATTTTTTGAAAAGAAATTAAACTCATTAGTTGAAAGCTTAATTTAGCAAAAATGATTTTGTGCGTAACGGTGTAGTTTTTAATTAAAAAAGATAAATGCTTTAATATACATGCAGTCAAACCTGTATATAACAATCACCTGTAGGAATCAGTCAAAGTGACCTTTATAGAGAGGTAGGTAATCTCTTTATAGAGGTTCACTCTTCCCAAAGAAATATATTTAGATTTTTGGTGGTTCTGTATTTTGCAATACTGCATGCACAGTGTATACATGTAAATGCATCCTTTCAGACTGGGCTTGCCGTCTAACATTTTCTTGTATTCTATTTGATATGAACACTCTTGTTTTAGTTTGTAAAAACAGCTCATAATATATTTAGTTCAATAGTACTTTTGCATATCCAACCAATCAAAATTGATATAATTAGACCAAATATTACCCCTCAATTTCTCCATGCTTCTCTAATATTATTTACATTAGAAACACCACATTTTGAAACCATCTAATTGTACATGCATAATAAAAAAAACCTGGATGTAGGTCATATGGCAAGTCAGAGTGTTTGCTAAAGGTATGGTGAAATGGTGGTTTGATGAACGGTATAGAGTTGTGTTATATAGGAAATTTCATTGGGAGGAAATAAAATGACCACATGGGACAGATGATAGCTGAATAAAGGTGACCACTATGTCAAGTTTGACTATTACATGTACATGTATCATGTGATAAAAATTTTCAAGTTTCAATACACTGTAGAGCTCAAAATTATCATGGAAATATTGTTGATTAATAAACATTTTGTACTAATTCTTTGTATTTCTTATAGGTAAGTTTTTACACCTTTCAAAGTCTCAAGACATGATCTGGGGTTGGTTAGGAAAAGAAGGGGTGGGAGACATGGAATTTGTAAGGGGAAAGTCTGGGGTAGTCAAGTCTACTTAGGAGGTCGATAGTCAGGGGATCTTCTAGTGTTGGTAGTATTTGATCACAAGGAAACAAAATCCAGCTTATGAATTTTGGTTCTTCAATTATACATGTACAGTACATAATTTTTAAATTAGGATTCTACAAATTGACCTCAAGAGGTTGGTTTTGCATGGATCCAAGATGACTGAGAATGTTTTGTCAGATGAGTGACATAGTGGGGTCTTTTTGTCTCTTCAGATTGATTTAGTCAGTTTAGAAATATTCTTGCAAAATGAGTTGCATTTTAAAGAGAAAAAAATCTGAATTGGTCTTGAGGTAATGCTAGAATATTGAAATTAGATTAGGATTTTATTTGTGTAATGATAATCTTGAAGATTTGCTAAAGAGGATTTTAGATTTGAATCTGGTTTTGTTGTAATCAAATGCAAGTACAGTATTTGTGGAATTTGTGATCATTGCATGTAAACTGTTTCAGGTATGAGAGGCCACATTCAGATTACATTGACAAATTACCGAAAGGGAAGCATAGCTGTAAAGGTAAATCAAATTCATTCACTGATTATCAGGGTTCCTCACTTCAGCTAAACAATGGGTTTTTTCTGGTCAAAGTTTTTAAAGCACCTGTATGTTTTCTTCCTGTAAACTTCTACATTCACTACTGCTCAAGACCAATTGGCCTATTCATAGAACCTTGTCTCGTTGCATACTTAGTTGAAGCTGATTTTATTTTCATCAGATGGGATGAAAGGATGACATTCCAAAAGGATACAGTTTAAAGAAAACTATTCAAAATGGGGTTGTTGAAAATCTTTTTATAAAGAAGGAGTGGGTCCAAATTAGATACGAAATCTGAAGAGTTCTACTACACTAAATGAACTGTTCTGTTCGTGACTAGAATCATTCTATTCCCACACCAAACTGTTTCATTTAAACCGTTCAGTGCTTTGTTCCTAGGACAGCATTGTATTGAGTGAAAAAATTTCAATAATTGTTTTATCATGATTGAGTTATTCATTGATTAAACAGTCCTTTTCAATTTATTTGAAACTTTCAGCAAAATTGATGACAACACATGTAGTGAGTTTATTTTTAGCCGAGTTGTGTAGGAAATCTCGGCTTTTAAATTGGCAAAGGATGGGCGTTCTGTCGGGCGGGCGGGCAGCGTCCACAATTAGCTTATCGGGTCTCTAACTTTCATACTTTTTGGTGCATCTTTGTGAGACTTGCATAACATGATCACATCCAAAAGAGGAAGGTTCCTATTAATTTTGAGGTCCAAAGGTCAAGGTCACTAAATGCCATAGATTTGAGCTTGTCCGGTCTCTAACTTTCATACTACTAGGGGCATCTTTGTGAAACTTACATATCATGATCACATCCAAAAGAGGAAGGCTCCTATTTATTTTGAGGTCAAAGTCTCTTTTTTCACTATATACTGTAGATTGGAGCTTGCCTCTAACTTTTATACATGTACTTTCTGGTGCATGTTTATCAGACTTTAAATCCTGATGACATTCAAGATTCATGTTGCTTTTGAAATCCAAAGGTCAAGGTCATTATCACACTAAATACCTATTGCGGCCATTCAAAGCTTCATACTTATAAACTATATTAAATACGTGCATGTTTTTACTTCGTGAATGCAAGCGTGCATAATTTCCCAAACTGCAACTTGGCCATACGCATCTTTGATGTGTTTTAGCAATTTTTAGGATTTACAGGCCATCTAGTACTCAGAAAATCTTTATGGCAAAGAGTTCAGTATTTCTTTCAATGAACATGCACAAGACAATGTAGTTCTCTTCCATTCTACACTAACTAGGTTGTAAAATTTTCATGTGTTTATTAGCTCTTCATGTATTTAATAACACAGTGTAATATAAATAATTATCACTAATCTACAGAAGTCAAACGAATTAAAAACTTTGAAGTTAATTAAATTCCAAAGAAAAACAGTCTTATTTAAACTGTTTGGTGTGCGTTCCCCATTGAAAACTGTTCACTCCCAAACCGTTTGGTGTTCGTTTGTGAGCAGTTCCACTGGTATAGTTGGTACGCTTTAGGGTTTTGTACTTCCTGAGACATGTTGGTTCAAGCTTGTTGAAACCATGGAAACCAGAGCCAATTGTACAATACATATAGAGCTGTAAGTTTTACAAAGAATGTGGTAAAATCTGCAGGGAATCTATGAGTGTGGTCAATCTAAAATGATGAAATTCAGTTTCTGCCATAGTGTAATGTGATGCAGGTGAGTGTCATGGTCCATGGCCCTTTTGTTTTGTATTATGTGATTCTGTATGTCCTGTCCTATTATAGGTATGGGTATGACTTGTCCAGATCCTAAGGGGACCTATACAACACCAGATGGCGTTGTCATTCCCATGGGAAAAGGATCCAATTCGACATGCGGCCATACCAGTCTTTTGTACAATGAGTATCCTTTTGCCAGATGTACTTTACGTATACGTGCATCCTTATTTGTATTGATAATTCATGTGATAACATTAGTCTTGTTTTGTAATAATGAGTGTTGGGCTTAGACATACATTGTAAATGACAAGACACAGAAGAAGACATTGGAAGAGGACATGGGAAGTCAATACGATATAGTTTGGAAGTATTACCTTGTGGTATTGAGCATCAGTAAGAGAAGGTTTGACATGAATACAGATTTCTTGTGGAACTTAGAAATTCTAAATAAAATTTGATAAGCCATCTACCATTATGCATATATTTTGTATAGCTTGTATACAGTCATATATTACAAACTCTGACTCCCGTTGATGTTGGAACTTTTCTTTAACCCATTTTAGATTCATTGTGTATGATGTGGCACAAGTGAACATGAAGTACTTGCTCAGAGTGGACTTTAAATATAAGTGGTGATGTAAAGATAGCGATAGGAGACTGGAGCTCTTTGCTTACACTCTAGTGACTTCGGTTGTACACACTAACATTACTACAGACAATGCTACTGAACCCAGTTGGAGCTTTATAAAGATGTGAAATTGTAAAACTAATCACCGGAGGAGTCTGTATTTAAATCGTAGAATACACAATACCATTGTTTAACCTTGTACGAGCCTTTCTGTTAGATGTCTTTCTTTGTCAATGTTGGTCACTAATCTAACCAAAAACTAGGATATGAGAAGGGCTCTAACTGTTCCCCAAAATCGACAGTTGTGCTCTTGCTACAAAATTGGGTGTGTGCTTTAATGCAAGTATCCTGAAGAGTTGTTAATTTTGGTGGAAATAACCTGTAGGGTGAGAATTACTGTATTACAGAGCGGACATTTTCCCACCAAAATCTGTACTCTGATATGATATACTTGTGTAGCTATTTTTTCTAACAGTTTCTGTTCAGATTTCATATTTTTGTCATTGATTTATGTTTTATAGAGTTTTGTCAGAAAGAGGTTTACATGTAGTTACAGTGTAACCTATACTATTTACAAGGTGGGTATTAAATGAGGTTGTGCTTCTGAAGTGGGTAATTAATGAATGATATCAGCTATGAAAATCTTAGCTAGAAGTAGTTGGAGTCACTTAAGTCAATAAAAAAAAAAAAATGAAAAAGAAAAAAATATGAAGTCCTTCCAGTACACTGTATATACACATACATGTAAATGCTGAAGTTAGACTTTCAAGACTTATTTTTATTTTTGTAGACAATATGTTTTAATAAGACTAGAATTATTAGTGAAATGAAAATAATAATAGAGGAGGTACATATAAGATTTAACAATGGAAATCATTCAAATAACTTTTTGCACATTTTATGAAATTATTGCATTTTTAAACTTTCATGTTTCTACAAGGTAACAAATGGCCAAATGGTGTATTGAACAATACTAAAAATGAAAGTTTTATTTTTTTTGGTGTTTTTGTGAAGTGGCAATTTGTGTAGGCCAAATCTGAAATTGAATTGGGTTTGAAATTGCCTCCTTTTGATTTATCCATGTACCTGTAGAAATGCTCTTGTCTAATGATTTAATTGATAATATTACAGATACACATACAGTGAATAATGCACACTAGGAACATCTCTCGTTTGTTTTCAATGTAGGAAGAACTCACCTGTTGCTGATGTAGGTACTGTATATTTTAGTGATGGATGCATGTAGCGATTTGTTCTCTAGGCTTTGTTACTGTGAAAATAAAACCTGACATTTCATCTGAATGAACTTTATTTTAATTTTCCTCTCGCTGCATACTTGCAGCTGTAATGTAGAAAACATTCAGTGCAGTTGCTCGAGACATGTTGGTATTTTGAGTATATTTGAACAAGGCCACAAATGACACACTTAACATGTCCTGATTTTTCGAGATGTCAGTGGGGAAAAGTACATGTATAAGAGTTTTGTCAAGGTTTAGGAACACATATGGTGTATTATGATAGTATTCCAGGGTTGTTTGTATACTAGGCGAAAAATGAAACGCATATTTATACTAGTAACACATGAAAATATAATTAGTATTTAATTATTATTTTCAAGAGCTCTTTACAAATTTTTAAAATTATTTATTCGTCTGTAAAGAATATTATGCCAGTGCCGTTGAAACGTCATAACGGGCGAAATGTCCCGCACTCCGAAAAGCACTTGTGCCACTGCTTCGAAACTGCTGCTATAGTTGCAGTAAGGGGAAACCAACACATACGGAGTGCGGGACGTTTCGCCCCGAGACGTTTGGCCCTTGGACGGTTCGTCTATAATGGCTTTTCGCCTAAAGCCTCTACGTCTTTGTATTACGAGTATTCATTGATATTTCGTATATTGATTGTTGTCCAAAGTTTGCAGATTAATCTGTGCTCATCATGGCACATTTCATACTGATGAATATACAAATGGTTTTATTCCAATTGTTTTTAAAAGTTATTAACTTTCCCTCTTACGACAAGCAAGGGGTACTGAGGACCTATTCTAACCCTGATCCCCACGGGACTAAATGGGGCGGTCCTGCAGATAAAACCACAAAAAACCAAGGCCCCAGCTCACAGCAGGTGTAGCACGATAAAGATCCCTCCCTAGGGGCTCAAAGGCCGTAAGCGCCGAGAATGGGTCTAAATTTCGCAGCCCTTCACCAGCAATGATAACGTCTCCATTTGAGTGAAAGATTCGAGAGAGGGACGTTAAACAATAATCAATCAATATTAACTTTCCGTAATTATATGCTTGAAAACATTTGCATGTAAAATAAAACAGTGATAAGATTATTTAAGAAGTGGAAACCCATAAATACATTTGCTGCTCGTTGTTAGACGTCTATAGATAGTCCCACGTGCATGAGGGGAATCACAAATTCCAACATGATGTATATAACTGGGGTGCAACTGTCTATATTCAGGTTTGATAGAGCGTCAAATAACGAATTGCTATGATGTATTTGATATTTTCATTTCTTATAAAATTATGACGCGGTATTGTAACAAAATGCATGGCTTTACACAGATACGCCCACCGATGATCCTACCTGTAGAAGTTTGTGAACTGGACACATGACTTTCATTTGATTTATCTTCTGAATATGCATTAGAAATTTCCGACTGAGTTGTTTGTAAACACTGATTTAAAATCAAATAATTCTGGTGAAATAATGTATAACATATCGCACAGCCTCATATATACGTACATGGAATTTAACATTGTTTTTACAAGGTAGACGAAATTTTTCCAAATTCGCGCCATACAACTTGGCAGATTGATACTATGGTTCAGAAGGTCCATAATGTTATGTATACATGACATAGGCCGGGTCACAGGTATTGTATTCAGAAACGAAAGGTTTAGTAGTGTAATGTACTGTTTCTAAATTGTTTCTTTTTTGTTTTGTTTTTTTATGTTTTTATACGCCCGTCTTAAGACGGGACGTATTATGGTATGGCGTTCATGTCTGTCCGTCCGTCTGTTAGCTTTTTCGTGTCCGACCCATAACTTAAATACTACAAGGCCTAGAATCATCAAACTTTGTCTGTAGATACATCTTGGGTAGAAGGTGTGTCGCACATTAAAACCAGGTCACTGTGAATTTTCATTAAGAAGATATCCGTCTGTCCGTCCGTCTGTTAGCTTTTTCGTGTCCGACCCGTAACTTAAATACTACAAGGCCTAGAATCATCAAACTTTGTCTGTAAATACATCTTGGGTAGAAGGTGTGTCTCACATTAAAACCAGGTCACTGTGACTTTTCATTAAGAAGATATGGCCATATATGGCAAAAACTTGTCCGGCTCATAACTTGAAAACTATTAGACCTAGAATCACCAAAATTGGTCAACTAATGCATCTTAGGTAGAAGGTGTGTCGCATCCTACTTTAAGGTCACTGTGACATTTAATTAAGTTGATATACAAAAATGTTTTAATGGGTACAATCTATACTGTTAACAATATGTGACGGGCGTATCATGTGCCGTGGCGGTGCACTTTATTGTTCTACAGGGTAAGGTGACTGAGAAAATTAAGTTAATTCTTGTTTACATTAGTTATTCTTGAATCTAAGTTTGATAACTTTGTGGTGGTGTATGACTTTCACCTTGGCAAATAATCATTTATTACACATGCAATATTGGAGGATCATACGAGGGCGAGTCAATAAGTAACCAGCCTATCTCATTTCCGATTGACCGAGACGGTCACGATTTTCATGCCTTGTTTCAATACATGTTTTATCATTTAATTTTACATGTTTACACGCCTTTTCATTGGTTGAATTATACGAATATCGTATACCCCGAAAAATAAAATACTAAATGACCGGAACTACTTTCTATTGGAATGTTGGTGATTCCCCTGAATGGCCTATTTATAGATTGGGAATCCTGAAAAGAACAACTTAACAACTCTACCGATCCAAATAAATTCATTCAACAAAAACATTAACATATTAAAAATAAATGATAAATAAACAATTAATTATACAAAGTAAAAATAAGTATAACTCCCATGAAACCAAGCAAAGGAATTGGCAGGGTGGTCTCAACACATCTGATGCTCTACAGGATAAGCGAATGTACTGAACGGGGAATGACAATTAATTGTCCAGTTCGCATCCTACAACAGCTTCTTCATGTCACAGACCCGAATGCCACATCATTATTCAATCACTGTTCCGAAGCTGCAATGGCGTCTCCACAATCAGAGAAAGTGTGGTTCACAGCAAATTAGCCTGTCAAAGCGTACTAGTTTTCGAAATTCATGTCTGACATATCTAGAAATTCTGGATGCTCTTAAAATTCATCTCTAACTCATCCTTTGAAAGCTGCGCCTTTCAGTTCTCAAGGAACCTGTTTGTGAGTCAAAAGTAAACAGTTCGTGGAAGCCGCCATTTCCGATTTTCAGTTGATGTTTTCATAAATTACTACGCCAATTTCGAAACGTCATATAATGTAGTTCAAGAATAAATTTTTAATTGAACTCAAATCATATCATGTTTTATCATTCAAACTCAATGCTTTATATATGTAAATGATAAGGAATGAATATATTATCTTTCGGTGGATGGGGGGATTCCATGGGAAAAAAAGACGGAAAACTTTGCATCATGCGCTACGCGCAATGATGCAGTTTTCCGTCTTTTTTGTTCGTGGATCCCTCCATCCACCGAAAAGATAATATATTCATTCCTTAAATACCTGGGTACAAAATCGCACGCTTATCGAGTCATTCGTTAATAATATATTGAATGTCAAACATGGCTAGTAATACAAAGACATGTTTTTCATCTGAAGTTGAGAACCGTGCTATAATTCGGTACTTGTATTTAAGATGATTCGATCCTCATGTGACTTATCAATATTAATGGTTGAAAGTGGAAAAACTGTATTAATTTCAACTCAATATAGTTAGATTTAATTAATAATCAAAGAAAATGTGTATGTTGCCACATTTTTAAAGATGTCGGACATCCAAAAACAGAATCATGTTAACATAAGAAAATCACATATTATCGTTATACAGAATAATTGAAATAGAAAAGAAATTGTTGAAATGACAAATTTTAAATGTCCATTAAATGCATATAAAAAAAACCCTGCTAATTCATAAATATGTATAAATTAATTGTAGATATTGGGGAAATTATGTATAAAGAGACGTGCAGTAGAAGAAATACCAGCATAGGAGTTATTGCCCGTAACATTTTTTAAAAATTATAAATAATTGATTATCTATGGAAAATATAATTTCTTTCAGTATCAATAGTTTACCAAATTTTTTATTTTATTCAGTGAATAAAATTCCTCTGAAAGATATATTTCTATCATGCACAAAGTTTAATTTAATAAAGATTTTTGCAAAAACCTATGACATCACATGAGGATCGATCAACCTTATGCTCAGGTTAAATTCTGGGTAGGGGGATTCAAACGCGGTAAATTTTCTTTAGAAGATGAAACCAGGTCTGGATGCCACCGACGAAGAAATGTGTAAAAAAGTTCGAGATCTGGTATACTCTGATAGGCGAATTCAGGTGGAAGAAATAGCACAGGCATTAGGCATTTCACATGGTAGCGTTTTAACAATCTTACATGATCGTTTAGGTATGCGCAAACTAACAGCCCGTTGGATCCCCAAATCCCTCAGCGATGAGCAAATGGCAACCAGGGCATCAGTATGCAGCGCCTTGGTGAAAGGCGTTAATGTGTTGGACGTTTTACCCAAGAGAAGTACAATAACTGGAGTGTACTATGCAAACTTGCTAGACCAGCTGAGAAACGCCATCAGTGAAAAACGCCGAGGTAAACTCTCTAAAGGTGTTTTGTTGCAACAGGACAACGTGAGAGTCCACACTTACGAAGTTGCAATGGATGTTGTAGAGTGAAACGGGTATGAATTAATACCACATCCTGCCTATTCACCTGACTTTACTCCTAGCGACTTCTTCCTATTCCCAAACTTCTTGGACGTCATTTCCGGTCTGACGAAGAAGTTGACGGTAGTTGAGGAGTGGGTCAGTGGAAAAGTCCCTGACGTGTTCATTTCTGGGCTGATGGTACTGGAACACCGTTGGTCCAAGTGCATCACACCGGAGGGCAATTACATCGAAAAAGAAGAGGTGGATCTCAACCGTATATAAGTTAGGCTGGTTACTTATTGACTCGCCCTCCTACAAACGTGGCATCGAGAGTTGCCGTATTTTAAATACGACTCGGTCTGAATGTGCCCCGCAAGGGTATTGCTCACGTGAGGACAGATTTAGTATATATGTGCACGTAAGGGTACAGTGAACATTGTCCCGTTCGTCTAGTCATACTAATTTGGCTTGGTGTGTGTCTGGTACTGCCGCCTTGTTTACACTTCTAACGAGAAACGTGATCAATGCCTGCTAAATCTGTAGTAATTTAAAGATGCAGCGCTTGTCATTCAGTAGCATAACATTGAATCACACTCCCAAACAATAGCTGGTTAGAAGTGAATCTCAATACCGGGTACTACATGTACATTCAAGGCGTGGAGTAAAGAATTGGCAATACTCGTCTTGCGACCCAAACTTTAAATAAAAAATAACAACAACCAAACACTGCTACACGTAACAGTACCAGTGATATGCAATGGCGACAGAGGCCATACGGCTGGATGGACACCGTACAGCTGTTGAAAGGTTGCCCATTTCGAATTAATGCATTGTCTAATATTTATTGCATTTGGATTCGGTCACATGGCAGGCACTATTTGGTATTTGACATATATATACAGTCAGTAATGTCTATTAGTCGCATTAACTATTGTCACAGTAATGATTTACAATAACCATGCCTTATCAGAAACAATACAATATCGTTCCAAGAAAAATGTACACGTATGTCGCCTGCGATGCCATCATTGATGATCAAGGAATGCACATACTAATTAAAAAATGTTCTAGTGTCTGACGGACGATACAAAAACTTTATTTATAAAAAAATAATCAAACTGATACAGTCGTCTTGGATATCAACATAAAAAAATCGACGGTTAATATCTGAAATGTCATCAGTATACATTATAAAAAGACTAGTACAATCATCCGGTATAAGTAATTAACGTAGTGAAATAAATCCGTGGAACACCTTACATGTAGGTAGATTCTCTCACTCCGTTCCTGTCCTGTGTTCCGTTAGTCACAACCGATCCATTCTGTGCCTGTACATCAGTCTCTTTTTCACTGGATGTGTATCCATTATTAACAAACCCGATATCAGTCAACGACTTCTCATTCTCCAATGTGGTCACGATCTTTTCTTCTGCTTTTGGTGGTTCTTTCCAGAATATCATAGTGAGGATATACATGGCTCCACTGAAGACCTTGACGCAACACCACCAAGTAAATAACCGCCAGCTCATTTCATACCGATCATACACCTCGCACGATCCACGTTCTCCACAGAGGTCTTGCCAAAGTCCGCAAGCCGAATCTATGACGTAACCCGTAAGCACTGGACCAGGAATTGTGCCTGTTAAAAAGAGATCAATATGCAAGCAAGGTATGTGCATTAAAGACAGTACTTTACACAAAGATGATAAGATGCTGGTTTTATAATACCCAAGAGTCGTAGAACCACCCACTGCATTCCCAAGCCAAGGGCTCTATGTTCGTCTGGTACACAGCTGTAATGAGTTGGACAAAAGGAGTTTTTAAAAAATGCTACATTTGATTAATAAAAGTATGTTGAGATGAATGGTTTGAGTGAATACCAATGATAAAAAAATACCGTAAAATTGTCATGGAAACGGGTGTCACAGTTGTTAAAGTACACAACATTCCAAGAAACAACAGGAAGACGAACAGGATGACTAAATCACAAGAACTAGAGCACTCCCCGGTCGTGGCTACCGTTTTGTTTCCTCCCGAAGTTGCATTGAAGAGATTGGCGTTGACACAAGAGCAGTCAAGAAATGTCTGCATAAAGAAAACAATTTCAAGATCAGATCGTGTAACAGTAGTAAAGGAAGCACAGAGAAGTACCGTAGTTTCTTTGAAGAAAGAGATCATTGCTTAAGGTAGCTCACTACATTAAAGCTTATACTCTTTATGACACTACGTCACAAGATGGCGATTTAAATGTTTTTTGAAATTATTTGTATCGATCGATTAGTATGTTTAACATCGTAGGTAAGTGGTTAACGCATTGGGCTGGTGAGCCGCAGATCTCGAGTTCAAATCCGCCAGAGTCTTTTGCTCATATGTGTTGGAATAATTTTTGTTTTGAAAATCATGTTTTCATCCAAATTTGCATATTTTCTGCCTTTTTGGCATATATACTTATTATATATCATCATTATCTTTTATGATTAAATCAATTCGTACTGATTTGATAAACTATTTCTGGGTGTAGTGGGCCACCTTAAAGAATCATTCGTGGGATTCATGTGATTTTTGAACGCTATGAACAGACCTTTGTCGCTCCGTCAGCGGTGAAGTTGTCGTTACAGCCCGCATGACACGGAGAAAAATACGTAATTTCATCATCCCCACACACAGGGTCGTACTTTTGCATGTTGCATTTACAGCCGGCAATGCACACTCCTTGAAGTTTATCACTGCCGCCGTGATTTCTGTAGAAAGTGGAAAACACTTATACAGGTATCTAGAAACTGTTCATATTCTATGACGAACCAAAGTTTTACATCGGACTGAGTGAGATATATAGCAGTGGTGGGAGTACTTGCCCGACGTATGAAACTGTTATTCCAGCGAAACTGGTTTCATCGCAGTTTATGAAAAAGCCAGCTCCAACTAGCAACCCAACGAAGGACATCGAAAGACACAGTCGCATCATACCACGGATCTCCAGCTTCAGACACTTAATCAACACGCCGCCTAAAACCATACCCCCAGCTCCACCGATAATTGTCACAGCGCCTAGAGAGATAAACGGAAGCTTACAGAAAACTCAGTTCACTTTTAATGGTATTGTTCGCTGACAGTTGTACAAAAGAAATTTTACCCATTATAAGGCCAGACTCGGATGGCAGCATATTGAATTTTTCTTCCAAAATTTTGGGTGCAAAAGCGGAAAGTCCTGCAATGATGATGGTTTCCGCAGCTCCTCCCAAATTCAGTACAACGTATGTAGGATTTTTTAACTGTGTGTATGAAAAATATATTAAAGGTATACACGATTTATTTAACTACAAAAAAGGTTTTTGAAAGATTTTTTTATTAAACTTACGAGAATTAATAATGCTTTTGGAAAGTCCAGCAGTTTTTTAGACAACGGTCGTGTATCATTTCTTTTCTTTTCCTCACGTTCGATTTCAGCATCTGTCCTTCTAGCCTCACGGATGTGTTTGGTACCTTAAAATACAGATAGTCTCACATATTCTAAACGTTCTAAAACCTAGTACAATACTTTCAATTGGAAAATGAAAGTAGATTATGTTTAGTGCTAGTAGATCAAGAAAACGCACCAGGTAGATTGATGGGATAACCAAACAGAGGAAACGTCACCAGCAGAAATCCCAATGAAGTGACTACAAATCCAAGCCACCACGCTCCAACCCAGACCGGGTCCGTTGGTGAAATTTCTTGAGTGATCCTGTAGAAAAGGAGTTTTCGGGTGAATATAGCTTATAACAATGTAAAATCAGCGTTTTTCAAATAGTATATATATCAATTGGGATTGTTGCCGTACATGTCTACGTCGACTTCAGATTTATCGATATCCACCCATAAATTGAGAAAGAGACCTCCTCCCATGTAACCAGCTGCCACACCAAGGGCGGTTATCGCGTAAATCAAACCTGTGCAAGAAAGAGGTTTTTTTTTGTAATGTTTTATATAAATAACGAACTTGTAATAAATTCACGCTGATTCCAAAGTAATATTTATTGCCCTATATGAGGAAAATCTCTCTAAATCTCTCTCTGTCTGTCTGTCTCTCTGTCTCTCTCTCTCTCTCTCTCTCTCTCTCTCTCTGGATGAGTGTGTAGAAACTTATGATATGTGAATATAATAAAAGTTTTATAACACAAACATGCAACATTAATGATGGATGAATTTTTTTTTTACCTAGATAAACAGCGGTGGAAGTGCTAGGGGCGTTGTCATCTACGTAGGCCGTTCCCAGTGTGAACATTGGCGTAAAACCAATACCATGTACAAATTGTGCCAGCATGAACACGTATAAGAAACTGGAACCTGACTGCGACGCACACTGAGGTGAAAGATTTCCTGCACTGCATACATGTGATGTGTTACCGCTTGGTGCTATAAATGATTCAAAAGTAGTACTTTAATTTCATCGCGAGGGTAATCAGATCTATTGCATCCTTCTTACAGCAAGCGCCTTATAGCAATCCGTCCGTCCGATATATTAGTGCACTGCATCCGGAGTACTTGGATTATCTTTCTTTTGATCTAATCTTTCTAATACTTCACTCAAAATTGATTTCAGGTAGTTAGTACACAGTGTTATTGACCCGAAATACGAGGGTAACGGTTAAGGTCACATCATGGCATAGTGAATATTCTTTTTGAATTCTTGATCAAGGAATAGTTTTTTCCGCATGACCCAATTTCCCCCCAATGAATGCCCTTGCACAGGGATTTGCATTAGTACTGACTGTAGTGACTGGTTCCCTTAATTACTGCATTAGCACGTACATGCGATAACGATCATGCACTGGTGTTATAATATATAATTCATATATTATCTACATATTTAATTGAATTTTAACAGCAAACAAGAGCTTTGAAACTTAAAAAAAACACACACGCACATCGGAGTAATCGAGTAGCGAATGTGGTACCGATACTCAGACGTTTGGCTGGTGCCCTTAATTAATCAAATATCAAGTTTATGTACATATACAAATGTAGTCTAGATTTGTAAAAATTACAAACTTATTTCAATAAGTCTCATTCATACTCGAGATATTTGGGTCAGTACCCGATGCTAAATGGTAAGGGTTTGTGTTGGTACATATTGTCGCCGACGACAGTATATATACCATCTTACATATTGTGTACATTGGATAGTCTCAGCGACAATATGTACCGTGAGGGTATGTACACATCGTTGCAGACGTCCGACGACATCACACGAATTCACCTTACTCGGGAGGCGGGTTCTTTTGCTATGGTTACATGTACATATGACGGCATCTAGTTTTCTACTTTGTACTTATATATTTCTTGTTTCAATAGTTTTATTTATTGAACCTGTTTCTGTCAACCATTCTAATTAAAATCAGAATTGTGTGTGAAGGATCTAATTTTAATCAGATGTGATCTGCGATTACAACTTACAAGTATACTCGTACGGCCCTGATGCTATGTGTGGAATGGTGAAAATGAAAGATCCAATGGCCATAAGAAAACTGCCGGTGGCAATCCATTTCGGTCGATTTCCCTTGGCTCCGAAGTAACTGACCACTAGGACAAGAAGGACTGCACCGATATCAGTGGAGCTGACGATGAGCGCTGACTGAGAACTCGAGAGTTGGTACTGTCTCTCTAACGTCGTCAAGGCGATGTTAACAACGCCGTTAACAGCAGCGCCCTCTACGAAACCGAAGATACAGAGCCAGAGGACAAACCACTTTACATTCAGGAAAAATCTTCCCCACCTGTAAAGGTAGAGTATGCAAATTATGCTAGTTTAAATCCGGTACTCCTTGCAAAATTGTTGTAATAAATATATTTTTGCCATATATGTTGTGGACGTGTTCTATAGATGATATGTAATATTGGTGTATCAATATTTCAAAAATATATTTAGTACAGAAAGTGGCATCTTTGTTTAATGTGTGTATCCTCTTTCTAAGATTATTTTCGCATACCAGATTCTCGATGAACGCTGGAGGGTAAACAGCGCAGTGTAAACTTAGAGCACGATTGTATATGAGAATGGGTAGTACGACAGGCACCATACTTTACTCACTTTCCGTACGTGCACACAAGGTTGTTCTCATCCTCTTCTTGTGTCTTCTTTTTATCTTGCTAAAATCAAAGAGTTGACACGTTTAAATTCTGAGAACGAAGCACAGTTTATATTTACTATTCTAGTGCATCGAATTATCGCATTAAATTCCAAGAAACCTTTTCCTGGCACAAATTACATGTACTATTCTAATGCATTGAATTATCGCGTTAAGTTCACAGCAACAATTTTCCTATTTTCGAAGAATGCCAACAATTATCACTTCCAGCCTCTCGCGATATTCTTCTATATTATCAAGGAATATTTTTTTCTTGTAATTACGAGATGATTATATCAATACTACGAAAAAAGCCTCGTTCTTAAGAGATAGTTTTCTCGTACATACGAAAAAAAAAGTACGATGATGTTTATATAATTATGGCATTTGAAATTTTCTCGTAATTATGAGTAAAGATTTCGAAATTACGATATAATTTTCTCTTTATCACGATAAAGTACGAGACAGTATTACGTTGATATATATATATGTATGTATGTATATATATATATATATATATATATATATATATATATATATATATACTACATACTGTACTGTAACGAAGAAGAACGCTTTATCTTCAGACATTGTATAACTGATTAGTCCATATAAGTACATAATCGTGCGTACATGCATGCCTATTAACTTTAGGATACACAATACCGTTAACAAATGTCATGTTTATACCAAAATGTCCTTCATTCACGTCCCTCCATCCCCATCCCCTCGGGCACCGATCCGTAGTCCTCCTTCCCAATGATATTCAGCTAGTCATTTTTAGCATCAATTATTTTGAAAAGTACATATTGCAACATTTCCCGAAAAATGGGGAGGGTGGGGAGCTCCCACAAATGAGAATAGACACAGTGGACAAATCAGCGAATCTAGGTATTGGATACATGTATGCATTTTTCTTCATATTTGTTTTTTGGAATATATTTTGAAATACACATTTAAGATGTATACTCTTACGATTTAAATTATATCCTGAATTTTATTGTGTTTATCTAGACCTGTGCTCCTTTTTGTATGATTTCAAATCTAGAAATTTCCAATGTATCACAATGTCACGTTTAAAGTCAGCATTTCGCAAATTCTATGGTCGTTATAAAAATTTCGTTTGCCAATACAACTTATCATTGGGTCAAATGCTGTCTGACGTGTTTCATATCGATTGTTGGGCCGTTCTTGGCATACGGATAACTCCGTTTACCTGATCAAGATATAGGGCTCACGGCGGGTTTGACCGGTCGACAGGGGATGCTTACTCCTCTTAGGCACCTAATCCCACCTCTGGTATATCCAGGTGTCCGTATTTGCCCAACTGTCCATTTTGTATTGCTTATAGGAGTTATGAAATTGATCACTGTTCGTTATCTTCTCCTTTCATTTGGCAGTGCATGTAAATTTCTTCGTTTTTCGTTTTTTCCCTTCTACGTAAAGGATGAAAATTTTAGAGTTTTTTTTCCATCACAAACGAAATATAAACTTTTAGATTGATACCACGGATTCTACGTAATTACCGTAATGAAAAAGTAACGAGTTTTTTTTTACATTCTAAAAAGGGTTAAGTAAATATTTTGCAAAGTGTAGGTTCACGTAAAATTTCCCCAACTTACACTTACAGAACCCCGTATCGATGATTTTAACGTTTCCTTTTTAATTATATATTTTATGATATAAAGATATTAATTTCATTAGTTTAAAAAAGATTAAGACTTTGATCATTTTTATATAGGTATACGTACATGTAGTAGTACAAATTTGATCTGTGAAATACTTTAACATTTTAAGTCTAACTGATACAAAAAGAGGTACGGTATTACTAAAAAAGATAATTATGTTAAAGTAGTATTTCATTTTATATATTATAGGACATCAGGGAAGGAATTTAATTGTGCTACACAGTAATGATTGTTTATATTTCAATCAGTTAAACGTGGAATTTTACATGCACGAAGTTCAATGATATATGACTCATTTTAATCATACATGCCTCCACTCCTCATTTGTAATTATAATTCATTATATATATATATATACCTTTCCTTTATATGTTCACGCCTAGGAGCAAACATCCTTCGATATGAGGAGCAAACATCCGTCAATATGAATACCACGCTGAAAATAACCTTATCCGAGAACTACGGAGCGTCAGGTAGAGGATGGGCGATAATTGACCTGTTTTCACACATTTGGTATTTATCTAACATTTACCAATGAATTGTCTCGAAATAAAATTCAGGGTGAATGTACGAAGATGAATTAGAACAAATATTAAGAATAAAAGAAAATACTTTTCGTATTCATTTAGTTATCAAATAATGGCTTACATGTATCTTATATGAACATTGTTTTAAAATGATTCAATCATATTTTATATTCTATTAATGCAAGGTGAAGATAACGAACAGTGATCAATCTCATAACTCCTACAAGCAATACAAAAAAGATAGTTGGGCAAACACGGACCCCTGGACACACCAGAGGTAGGATCAGGTGCCTAGGAGGAGTAAGCATCCCCTGTTGACCGGTCACACCCGCCGTGAGCCCTATATCCTGATCAGGTAAACGGATTTATCCACAGTCAAAATTTGTGTGCCAAGAACGGCTTAACAATCGGTATGAAACATGTCAGACAGCATTTGACCCAATGCGAGGTTGTATTGACGAACTAGATCGTTATCACGACCATAGAATTTGCGAAATGCTGACTTCAATCGAGACTGTTGAAATCCCTGTACCATCAACTTGTTTGTCAGTAGCTTACCTCGATTTAAAAACTGACTATATCCAGAACAAGCTCTTGCATATTGAATCAGTTGAGATATATAAACACCATATGCAGGTGATAATGGAATATTGCTACACAAATATGGGAAGTTGACGATGGAGAAGCTGAAATCATCTCGTTTGTCATACATTTGAGTTGTCAGTTTGCCGTTAATGTCTACTTTCAATAAAATATCTAAGTATGAAGCAGAAGTGAACGACTCTGTGGTGTCCTTTATTTCGAGCTCACAGGGATGATACACCTTTTTAGGCGTGCTAAGGACCTATTTTAATCCGGATCCTTGCGGGGTGCCTAAAAGGGGGCAAAACATGTATGATACATCTTTGTAGGCGTTGCGTGGAGATCCGGGTTAGAATAGGTTCTCAGTACCTCTTGCTTGTCGTAAGAGGCGACTAAATTAGGTGGTCCTTCGGATGAGACGGCAAAAACCGTGGTCCTTATCCGACACGTCACAGCAGGTGTGGCATGATAAAGAACCCTCCCTGCTTAAAGGCAATAAGCGCTGAGCATAGACCTGAATTGTGCAGCCCTTCACCGGCAATGGTGATGTCTCCATATGAGTGAAAACGTCTCGAGTGGGACGTTAAACAATATATTACCAAACAACTTTTTCAGGCCAGATTATGTGAGAAGCACATTTATGTCATATTATTTTGACATTTTCAATGACGCATACAAACAGATAGGCTATTCTAGGATTAACACTGCCTTAACTTCAGTGTCTAAACTGCGTGAGTGTTTCACCAGTGCCATCAACAAAACCCTCAAGGCCTTTCCAATGTACAGCGCGACAGAGTCATGAACCCTAAGAGATTTACCAGGCTGGCTCCGACTTCTTTGGAAAGATAGAGGAAAACAAAGATTGGTTTGAGGCAGGGATTGTGGAGATGGAGTCTGACGTAGTTATTAAGCGTGCGTTCTTCTTAAATTACAAAACAAAAACAAAAAACCCACCAAAAACAGTCGATCATTGAACTCCGCCAAGCCCACAATAACACAAATAACAATTTCAAATATTTGTTCTAGTTTCCATCATGCATGACGAGGGAACTTGCTCATGGAAGACTGCTCCGACTTATACAACTTCAATACAATAAGAGACCCACAAGTCTTGAATGTCATCCTAAGTATGACAGCTTCGCCATACTGAGTGGATAAGTACAGCCAGCAGATGAAGCTTGAAACTGGGAAAAGTCGGTAATGGACATTATACCAGCAGAGCTGGTGAAGGATTGAGATGACATGACCAATGTCGTATCAGTTATTTGAAATAAGATCTTGCAAGTGTCTAAAACCAAATACATTATCCTCCCTAAGAAAGGCTATTTAACCAACAGGACCTACGGCTACGCTTTGCCGATGACATCGATAGGTAAGTAGAATCAGACTAACCCATACAGCTGAGCGGTTGGACATATGTTCTGCAACAGTTTGCATGGGGATCAGCAGCGAAAAGACAAAATGATTAACGATATCAACCATATTTATCAAGAGAGAAAAACTAGAAAGAGTTCAGAACATCAAATGCATTTGGTCAATTGATTCAAATGAAGAATCAAAACATGAAGTGTTCTCCAGAATAGTGCAATGGACTATCTGGACTAATAGAAACAAAATAGTTCCAAGATCAGACTGATCATTGCCATATTTTCTGAGAGACGTCATTGTCGGAAATCCACGGTCGGTAGCACTTCTTTCACCTCCCGTGGGGAACAACGCCGATATTTTCACATAACTCATTAAAATGCATGGCCTTGCTTGACCAATGGGAATCGCCGTAAGTATTCCCGGAACTCTGAGCGTTAGCAGTAATGGCGGCGCCCATGAAAGTGTGTGTTTTGTGTCACTATCAAAGATTGGGGTTACAGGGCTTTGTCGTTAAACAATTCAGCTATGGTCGAGAGTGCCTAAGCTTCCCCCCAACAGACGCATCATTTGCGTGCAGCTTTTGTACAAATAAATTAAATCGGCTATGCAAACTCAATGCTCACGAAAGTGGACCGGATGAAGGAGTAAAGAGATAAATTGTTAGGTATGTTCATATTTTGAATAAAATTAATTTCTAAACAAACTGACAAAGAAGTTGTAAAGCATCTCGCTGTAAGCTTTGTAACTTGTCCAGTCTAAACGTAGCCAAAATCGTCGCTTCGAAAGCCATATTTTTTATGCTCCCGAACACTGGAAAAGAGGGGGCTTTTTCATTGGTTGAATATCGCAATAAGGAATGTTAATGCGACTAATTGCATAAAGAAGCCGAGACAAAACTACCAGCGAAAATATCGGCGTTGTGTCCCACGGGAGGTAAAAAAAGCGCGACCGACTATGGGTTTCCGACGATGGAGAGACGTGGACTCTGATGCTTTTCAAATGGGAAAAGGTTCCAGTAACTAGAGATTAGATGCTTCCCCAAGATCCCTGGCATTTTGTAAAGAACACATTACCAACATGGAGGTCCACACAGGATTAAAACAAGCCATTGAACCATACACTTACTAGTAGTTGTCCACAGTGAAAAGAAAGAAATTTAGATGATATGACTGTATATCAAATCTACAGAACTTGTCATAACCATTCTAAAAAGAACAGTACGAGGAGGCAGAAGGAGAGGGAGATAGAGATGGGGATATAGGACACAAAGAAAGAGATGAGGAGATGGGACATAGAGAAAGGGATTGGGAGATGGGACATACAGAAAGGGGTGGGGAACAGAACATAGAGAAAGGGATAGAGAACAGGACATAGAGAAAAGGATTAGGGACAGGGCATGAAGAAAAGACGTGGAGACAGGACATAGAGAAAGGGATGGGGAACCGGGCATAGAGAAAGAGATGGGGAACAGGGCATAGAGAAAAGGATTAGGGACAGGACATAGAGAAAAGGATGGAGAACAGGGCATAGAGAAAGGAATGGGGAACAGGGCATAGAGAAAGGGACGGGGAACAGGGCATATAGATAGGGATGGAAAACAGGACATAGAGAAAGGGATAGGGAACGGGACATAGAGAAAAGGATGGGGAACAGGGCATAGCGAAAGGGTGGGGAACATGACATAAATAAAGGGATGGGGAACAGGACATAGAGAAAGGGGTGGTGAACAGGGCATAGAGAAAGAGTGGGGAACAGGACATAGAGAAAGAGATGGGGAGATGGGACATAGAGAAAGGGTGGGGAACAGGATATAGAGAAAGGGGTGGGGAGAGAGAACATATAGAAAGGGATGGGGAACAGGGTATAGAGAAAGGGGTGGGAAACAGGACATAGAGAAGGCGATGGGAAGAAAGGACACAAAGAAAGAGATGGGGACAGGACAAAGAGAAAGAGAACGAAGATAAGGGAAACAGCATCAGCAAACGAACTGGCCTTACATTCAGCCGCTACCTAGGAGAGTTTGACATCCGATAAAAACCAAGGACTCTAATTGGCACCGTTGCGAAGACTTCAGTGTTGCGCCTATACAGTCTTCAAGACCCCTGGATTGGTGAAAGTAAGTTAGTGAAGATGAAACGTTTGACGATGTTATTATTCTGTGCTATAAAATTTGGCCATAGTTTAGATATTAATATCAACAGACTTAGTTGATGTATAGAAGCTGAGATGAAAACTGCCAATTGTATTAATGTAATACACGTATATGCTCCATACTTTAGATATTAATACATATATCAGCATTTTTTCAAAATGGAAAATTTTCTGTAAGGATATGATTATGTCAAAATGATGAAGTAGCTAATGTTGATGTTCATTATTTACCTGAAATTTGCAACAACAAAAATTGTCCTCCAAAATGAAAATAACTCTGACAACACTTTAACGATTTTGTTTCAGTTTTGAATAATTTATTATTAATCGTAGATTTTACAATGTATTCTTTCTTTCCTTGCTTGATAATTAAGTATTTGTCAGAATTTTGACTAAATTCAGTCTCGCTTGAACTTCAATACATGTACACAGCTGTTTCAGTAGCTGAAACGAAGTAGTTATTTAACTAGTAGAATAAAGTGAACGTGTAAAGAAGAATTCGTTAATTTCTGTGCCTAAAACTCAAAAATAAAAAAATCGTCAGCACAATTCAAATTTTAATATAAATTCGCGGTACATGTGTACTGGAGAAATAATCCAAATTGCGCTTTAGAATGTTTGGTGTCGCTCATTGTCCACTTGTTTTATGGTTTTACCGCGGGGTGATTCGGGTTTATCGCTTTATAGTACTGTCTGATTCGAATAAAAGTTGCACTACTGGTCAAATGAGATTCCACTAACTTACTTTCGAAACACAAAACCTCCTTTCCTCGAAGCTGATATAAAGCTATAAACACATCCTTCATCACACAGAAATAAATTCGTAAATTATGATGCGGTGTTTTAAAACAAAAATCGAATTTTCCCCTATTTCAGAGAGAGAAAAACCTTTTCAAATAGGACACGCTCATAATTGTATATGTGCGAATTAACACAAATTAATAAAGGAACACATTGACATACCATTTTGTTCAGGAGGTCCCAGGGAGGTGTCGGGTTTCAGTGAACGGGTAGGCTTAAGTAAACTGGTGCTCTGTTAGACAAATGTCTGGAGTGCTTAATTTACATAATAAAATATTTATCTTTGCCAGTGTTTGAAGAGAAGTACTCGCTAACTATGACACGGAATGGTTTCAGAGAGTGGAATCTTTACAATTGTTAACCTAGATGACAATCTGATTTTGTTAAAAGTACACAAGTTCAATATCCACCCTTATTAATGAATCTATTGAATATTAAAAGTTATAATTACAAACATCGTAATATTTGGAGTTTATCTTATGGTTGTTGTGTTTTTGTGGACTTTGTTAAAAATGAAACAAAAATATTTTTGTTGAATGAATTGTCTGGTATTGAAAATCAATGTTTATTATGCATTTGAATTGCGAATATATTCACAATACAAGCATTTCATTGCATGGGAAATACTGGACAGTTTTCTGATGGACCAGACCTGAACATAGAATACCGATGATGTTCATAACAAATTCAGTCCCGTATCGGAAAGAGGAAAATTTTGAGAAATAGTCATTTGACAAATATATCTCGAGAAATTTCTCGGACTTTTATTACATTTTCTAGTTTGCCAGAAATTGAAAAGGGTTGATAAGGACATCGTGAACCTACTGAGTGTACAAATTGTCTTCAATTCACACAGCGGACGCAAACGGGACGCACAAAGTTTTGTGAAGTACAAATGATTTTTTAAAAAAATCTGTGAACAGATATCTGAGTGCTAACTGACTAACAGAAAATTATATTTAACTTCATTTGAGATTTTGTATGACCAAAAAAAAAAAAAAAAAAAAAATCACGTATAGAACTTTTCATTGCGAGATATTATGATTTATTCGATACTGTATAGGGGGAAAATAAATCGTGGTGGAAATTATCACTATATTCGCGGTCTAGACAAATCCGCGAATTTTCAGAAACCGTGAATATTTATATTTTTATCATTCTTTGATACACAATGTGTTTAAAAAAAGAGGAGGGGGCTTACAGTGATTCGAATCTGCGAATTTATGAACCCGCGAATGTGTCTAAAATGAAAAACCCGCGAAAATTACAACCCGTGAAATTATTCCCGTTTACAGTATATCATTTTGGTAACTTAGATCATGAATTCAGGTAGATTTAAAGAAGATCATGTTTTAGAATAATTTTCTTACTAATCCTCAAGTACCGAAGATATATGCATATACACTGTTTAGTATGCAGGGATATTATATGTAGGCACTCCCGTTGCAATTATTGTTAGTTTAAAGTAAAGGATCGCATTTAAGCACCCCTGTTTCAGTGTTTTCGTGTGAGGACATGCAAGTTTGATATATTCAATAGATCTATTAAATTTTACTTATACCTTAATTTTAGAAAATCGTTTGAACACATTCAAAGAATGAAACTCTTTTCCTTTTTCTTAGAAACAGAAATCTAGATAAATATCATTAGTAAATATCAACCAAGTCTTTCCGTTACCGTTATCTCCCTAGAAAATGTACCAGTATTTTACTTGTGTCCAATATTTGTAGTTTAGCTATCGATCAACTATAACACGCATACCGAGGATTCATTTACTCCGTGTATTTGACCTGTGATGACAGAAAATGGATCGAACACTCACCATTGTGATTGATAGCTGTATGACTTTTCCTCTGTGTATAACTACCGTCAGAGGCAACACTCTTATCCCCCCTTTTCTCAGTTCTTTAGTCTAGTTTATAAACAGCATCTATTTTACGACGATTAGAAACAAGTTCTACAACTTCTGGTGCGAGGGTCTTTTGACTTCGCAGAACAATACAGATTTGTAAAATTCTATATCGTTCCTATATCGTTCAACACTTCTGGTAAACAATTTACCTCATTGCATGTTAAACTACGGTGACATTTTTAAAAATTGACATGGTACCTTCAATGCTTACAAATATTTAAAATTCTAAAGAACTATACAAATCAAATATATATATATATATATATATATATATATATATATATATATATATATATATAATTTCTATTTCAGCACAGGTAGTCACATGTCTTTCGGATGGGGTTTCCGTGTCACAGTGGGCGTTGGAACGGTAATACAAACCTTGTTGTTACGCCTATGCATCGCCTAATAGCTAATACCGTCTCTATATTCTCAAATAGGACGTAACACACCAAAACAAACCAACTAAATAACAATTGTTTAAGTGGAGAGCATGCCGTCCAGACTTAAGATCCCCCAGCCTTTTACTGTGCCCCAGTAAAGAAATTTCTAGATCCGCCACTGATAGTGAATGCATTTATAAAATGTGGTATTCATTTAACAATATGTACACTGTATACCATTTAAATATTGAGGAATATTAATGTACTCATAAAATTAAAATACAAGTATCAACAGCCGTACAATTTTGTGTAGGTGACAAATTGATTAATCATAATTTTGAATAATTTGCAATAAGCTAATATGATCATAGAGATTACGTATACGTTTGCTCTTTATAACAACAGTTTAAATTTTCATAAACATGGAGTGCCTACGCATCGTAATACTTCACGATATTTGCTGAAAGTCTTAAAATATTTGGTTATTTAAGCTAAAGTGACAATATTTGATGTAAAACGGCGACTTTTTGTTATTTTCATGTTCAAGTTTATATATAATATAAGTACATGTAACATCACGACTATCAAAACCAAATCAAACATGTCTGACTAAACACACCTCGATTGACGAGTTAAAGATTCAAATACAGTGTACTCTCTCTTGTATGAAATAGACAGAGGGTGTGTCGAGAGACATGTATAAACATGTATGTGTATGTACAAAGAAAAGTTACCACATTTTCCTTGTCCTAATATGCATCATTAATGATTATTGCAGGATCTAGAATAATTTCTATCAATCTTCACGAAAATATTGACTGCTATGATGGAAAACTTAAGAAGTATTGTGCAACAACATATGCAAGAAGGTGTAAATCAAATATGGAATCTAAAACTCCAAAAAATGTTTTTTAGTAAATTTGAAAACGTAAAACTTTTCAAAAATCAACAATATCGAAACGTTCGACTTTTCAACACTTTACGTAACCATTCCTCACGATAAATCAAAGACTAGACTTTTTAACATCACAATGCAAGCTGTGTATTCAATAAAAATGGAATTTTTGGATATAATAGGAGTTACCGTACCTATACTGGATTCCTAAACTACATAAAATCCTTACAAACAAAGATACATCGCTAGATCCAGTAAGTGCTTCACCAAGCCCCTATCTTTGCGCCTCACGAAAACAGCTGTGAAGGAGAAACTTCAAACTTACTGTGCAACTACATATATCAGAAGTGGTGTTAATCAAATGTGGATTCTAAAAAATTCTGAAGAACTTTTAGTTAACTTGAAATCGCAAAACTTTTCTCAAATCAATAACATCAAAACCTATGACTTTTCAAAACTTTTACACGACCATTCCTCACGATAGATTAAAGACTAGACTTTTTGACATCATAAACAGTTGCTTCTTCAACAAAAATGGAAAACGGAAATATTCATATCTAGTGATCAGTCATCCAACAAATTACTTTGTTAAACACCACTCTGATTCCGCGCACAAGTATTCTGAGGTTGAAATAAAAAAACATGCTAGAGTTCCTGATTGACAATATCTTTGTGGTCTTTGGTCTTCCAACAGTCTGTCAGAATTTTTCCAATTCAGAAACTTCTACTTGAGAAGAAAAATCTCTGGCTGTGGCCTTCAATCGACGACGTTTTATCTATTAACAATAATAACTTTCATTCATGAAAGGTGAAGATAACGAACAGTGATCAATCTCATAAATTCCATAAGCAATACAAAATACATAGTTGGGGAAACACGCACCCCTGGAGACACCAGAGGTGGGATCAGGTGACTAGGAGAAGTAAGCATCCCCTGGCGACCGGTCACACCCGCCGTGAGCCCTATATCTTGATCAGGTAAACGGAGTTATCCGCAGTCAAAATCAGTGTGCCACCAACGGTCTAACAATCGGTAGGAAACACGTCAGACGACATCATTTGACCCAATGATAGGTTGTATTGGCAAACTATGATCGTTATAACGACCATAGAATTTGCAAAATGCTGACTTTAAACGAGACTCTTGCAACCCCTGTACCATCAAATTGTTTGTCAGAAGCTTGCCTCGATTTAAAAACTGACCATACACAGAACAAGCTCTTGCGTATCGACTAAGTTGAGAGATATAAACCCCATATGCAAGTGATAATGGAATATTGCTTCATAGATATGGGAAGTTGACAATGGAGAAGCTGAAATCATCCCGTTTTTCATCAAGTCGAGTTGTTAGTTTGCCGTGAATATCTACTTTCAATAAAATATCTAAGTATGAAGCAGAAGTGGACGACTCTGTGGTGTCTTTTATTTCGAGCTCGCAGGGATATATCGAATCGACATATGAATGAAAGTTATCATTGTTAATAATGTCGTAGATATATCTAAATGTCGAATTGAAGGCCACAGCAACAGATTTTTTTTCTTCTCACGTAGATGTTTCTGAACAGATACTGCTTCATATGGATATAAAAACAGGTCAGCTAACAAAGGAGCACAATTCGTGCCCATGGGAATTCCAACATACTGTTGGAAGACCTCATCACCAAAGACCATGAAGATCAATGAGGTAATGTAGCATATTTTTTATTTCAACTTCACAATATTTGTGCTTCGAATCAGAGTGGTGTTTAACAAAGTAAATTTTTGATGACTGATTACTAGATATGAATATTCCCGAATTCGAAATAAAATATACCAGAGAGTCGTCCACTTCTGCTTCATACTTAGATATTTTATTGAAAGTAGATTTTAACGGCAAACTAGCAACTCAACTTGATGACAAACGGGATGATTTCAGCTTCTGATCTCCATGTCAACTTCCCATATCTATTTAGCAATATCCATTATCACCTGCATTTATATTTCTCAATTGATTCGATTCGCAAGAGCTTGTTCTGCGTATGGTCAGTTTTTAAATCGAGGCAAGCTACTGACAACCAAGTTGATGGTACAGGGGTTTCAACGGTCTCGTTTAAAGTCAGCATTTCGCAAATTCTATGGTCGTGATAACGATCTAGTTTTCCAATGCAACCTATCATTGGATCAAATGCTGTCTGACGTGTTTCCTACCGATTGTTAGACCGTTGGTGGCACACTGATTTTGACTGCGGATAACTC
Organism: Ostrea edulis; assembly: GCF_947568905.1. Lineage (NCBI taxonomy): Eukaryota > Metazoa > Mollusca > Bivalvia > Ostreida > Ostreidae > Ostrea > Ostrea edulis. The sequence continues at coordinate 36,682,109 of NC_079168.1, forward strand.
TGTTTACCTGATCAAGACATAAGGCTCACGGCGGGTGTGACCGGTCGACAGGGGATGCTTACTCCTCCTAGGCACCTGATCCCACCTCTGGTGTGTCCAGGGGTGCGTGTTTCCCCAACTATGTATTTTGTATTGCTTATGGAATTTATGAGATTGATCACTGTTCGTTATCTTCACATTTCATTTATATTTTGTTTTCAGTTACCCAAAATTACTTTGTTAAACACCATTCTGATTTTACGCAGAAATACTCTGAGGTTGATACAAAAAAGATATTTGGGGTTTCTCATTGACCATATCTACATATTCTTTGGAGATAAGGTCTTCCTACAGTCTGTTGGAATTTCCATGGACACAAATTGTGATCCTTCATTAGCTGATCTGTTTTTGTATTCTTGTGAAGCAGGATTTACTAGTATTTAAAAGATATACGAGAAGAAGAAATCTCAAGATGTTGCCTTTAACTTGACATCAAGATACATCAACGATGCTTCATCTATCAACAATATTCACTTTCATTCATATATCTAATTGATATGTCCCAGTGAATTCGAAACAGAGTACATCAGAGTATTCTACATCTCTTTCATATGTTGATGCTTTCTGAACAGAGACGTTAACGGTTAACTACTTGTAACTCAACTTTATGACAAACACGAATTCAGCTTCTTCATTGTTAACTACCCATATTTATGTTGCAATATAATCCTATTATCACCTGTATATGGTGTTGATTTAGTATGCGAGAGCATGTTCTGCGTATGATCTAATTGGAACCGAGGCAAACTACCGACAATTAAGTTGATGTTACGGAGGTTTCACCAATCTCCTTGAAAGTCAGCTTTTCGCTAATTCCATGGTCGTTATATAGTGTTATTTGTTGATAGAATCTGTCATTAGAGTGAATGCTATCCGAGTGTTTCATTCCAGTTGTTAGTTAGTTCTTTGCATATGGATTTTGACTATAGATTTTTCTGTTTACCTGATGAAGGTAGAGGGTTTATGGCGGATGTGACCGATCAAAAGGGGATACTTACTCTTCCTAGACACCTGACCCCCCTCTAGTGTTTCTAAGGGCCCCTGTTTGCCCTGGTCTCAATTTTGTATTCTTTTTTGGATTGATGAGATTGGTTACTGTTTGTGATCTTTACTTTGTATTGGTATCGAAAGGGAGAAAGAATTCGTGTGATCAGTGTGAACAAATCCTATTAAAATAGATCAACAGATTTAACTCATTTATGCTAATTGAAACAATTTCCGAATTAACGCCAAGTGACGTTCAAATTTACTAAATGACAATTTTGCTCAAGTAAAGAGACAATTTATTCAGAGAACTCGGTCCAAAATTTGGGACGATTCAGCTTAAATTGACAATGGCAGTTTACAAGACGATTCAGCCTACTGAGGTGGCAGGGGACAGATTTGTTTTGGTTGTGAAACATGCGGGAAGGGGGGTATACATCAAAGGCTGATTATGACAGACTAAAGAAAAGTCATATTTTCCTATTATACCAATATTTGTGTTTCATATTGGTGTACATGTAGTTAAAAAATTATGACCATAAATTACATATAATTTATACATGTACATACTGGTGATGGTGTACAAAACATGCTCTGAACAGGTGCCTCTTTATCACTTTGTTTATTTCTTATTTAGGCTAAATCCGGTTGTACCACCACAACCCCATCAGAGTAACGTGCGAGGGGATTTAAACACTGTGCACGATCAAGAACTCTGTCTGCCCTTCCTAAAAATCTACCTCTCATCTGGGGCCATCCATCTTCTCTCTCAGCTACAGACCTTTTGCTGGACCATGTGCGTTTTAGGAAACCGAACACGTGTCTTGGTTTCGTATTTTCACGCATCTATATGCTAGGAATCATGGTATATTTTGTAACACCTACATGTTGCATATAAACTTTTTCATTAAGAACTCAGCTACGCTTGACATGTATCCTCAAATTATTTTACACAGGTAATATCACTTCAAATATGATGTATTTCCATTTTAAGAAAGTAGGGCCTATAGTGCGAAACTGTCCCCTGCTACCTGACAAAAATGCAGCTCAAAACAGTTCACCCTATTGATAAGTCGGCCTACCAAATATTATACACTTATTTACTGGCTATGCGGACAATAGCAAGTTTGCTGTCCCCCAAGACAGCAACTATTTCCCGGGGCGCAGCCGAGGGAAATAGTTGTTGTCGAGGGGGACAATAATCTTGCTGTTGTCCGAATAGTCAGTAAATAGGTGTTTTATTATACCGAAGTAGACTTTACTTGTGTCAGACATACCAAAGTGAAGTAAACTAACATTCGGCATTAGCCTAGATGGAATCGACAGAGGTGATCCGAGTGGTAAACTAATTAGAGTTATCAGACTTTGACGTCACAGAAAAGAAAACGCCGGAAAATATAGCATCCGATAAATAGTTTCGAGACTATTTCCCTAGGGTGAGATAGATCGGAAACTATTTCACGGCTAGCGTTATCCAGAAGAAATAGCAAATTTATTCACCTAACATTTATATAGCGAAAACATTCTGAGGTATAATAAACACATTTATATACTTATGAATTAACAATTTTTGCCAATAAATTCCGAAACGCTTGCTCCAGAGTTACTGCTTGCACGTTTAATATTCTTTAATATGTGAGGTGAAGTCCGTAAGCTATAACAGAATCTTTCTTGATTAGTAAATATCATAAACTTAATTAAAAACCTACTTTAGTTTTTAACAAGAATAGATATGGGTTACCCCATATCCAAGATATTCGACTTTTAATTTACTTGAATTTTCACTATGCTCAGCTGATCTCTAAGAAAAGACTGCACTTGTTATGAAACTGGTGTATAGTCCTTCGTGTCCGTAGCAAATACCGTCACCAGTCTTTTGTCACTAGCAAACAGTGCACACACCGGTGCTTGCAAAACATATGAAAAAATGGATAGATGGCACAAATACGGTACAAAGATATTTATGCTTTTTTGTCGAATAATAAAGAAGGAAATCAAGGAAGTTGGGGATTAGCAAATTTATTAAAATACAGCAGAAAAGTATAGCTTTAAAAATACTACATGAAAATGCGTATACCTACTAATACAACTTATTGGGGTACATACTTTGTGCAGGCTTAATTTTTGCTAAAAATGATCATTTTTGTCACAAAATTTCCCTATCAAACCAGTCTTATTTCATCATTCTTCCCAAATTTCTCCTTTTATATCTGTATGGAAATTCAAAGCAAAGACATGAAAAAATTGAAATCTCTTGGAATAAATACAATTGTAATCTAGTTTTTACCATGTAACAAATTAATGTGTACTTTAGAATGGCAAAAACAAGAAGGATTGATGTAATCTACACTTTCTCCAAATTTTGTGTATGGTATAACCTTAACAGCAAAGAAACCCTTAAAAAAATAAATAGACATGTATATGTCACACTGAATACATTGCAAATATCTTCAGACTGGTGACCTTCACCTTTTAATTGTGGTCCGAATCCAGGTGTTGAGTGTTGTATACGCATTCCGTCATTAAACAACGGTAAACCCCACATAAATTAATGATTAACATTCTCTCTCAGAAGAAATTGTATGATAATTAACGAACAATATTCATCAAAGTAATATAATTGTTGCAATAGTATAATCAATCGTGAAAATTTTTTCAATCGAAGAATGACCTATATTTCGTGAAAAGACTGAGGAGGCAGCTAGCGTAGGAATATGAACACTTCTTATATACATTTCTGGGGGGGGGGGGGGGGTGATTTTTCTTAAAAACATTTGACTTTAATTTTGTTCTCCCACGTATTACATACGAATTTGGCTCCACTTTTTTGGCACGCTGTTTTTGGCTATATTTAGCTCTAAAACTTCATAGTTATTTCGGATTTCAAAGATTTCGGTTGAGCATCACTGAAGAGACATTATTTATCAAAATTAGTACCGTATAAGTTTTACATACACATCGATATTCTATACATTTGTTGTAATCCTGTATCTGCTGATCATGAATGGAACTATATTTTTTCAGAGCAATTATGTGAAGAGTACCTGAATCCAGTAATATATCTTGAATAGATAGTATGCACTGATCGAATATATTAATAAACTACCCTGAAATAGCAAAATGAAAGTAAAGTGGTGGATCTATGTCACTTTTCTTTTTTTAATGACAACTTAAGATAATACGATATGAAGTTAATCCGTTGTTTATCGATACTTGATTCTAATCTTACAGAAGAAATAAGTTTTCATAATTGTTGAATAAATAAAACATGCCTGATCGTTTCTTCAATCCGTGATTTTAGTCTTGAATCAGCTAATGGAAATTTCCAGAACGGAGCGAGGTAACGTCATACCAATTGTACATTATCGGGTCTTTTCGGCAAGCCGAGAAGATGCAATTGGTTTACAATATGATCAGCATAAAATTGTGTAGGTTTTCAGTGATAGTTATACTTATAATAGTTTTGACTAGGCTCATATTCATCATATTGTCAAGAACTTATATATATCTCATTCAATGAAGGACCCCCCACCCCTTTCCGAGACCAACGATATGACACACCGATGAATTTTTAAATACGATATTCAAATGATATTTCCAATGTTCTTAAATTTTACCATGATTATAGAAGTCTCTGTTAAGACCTTTTGTAATAATTTATTAACAGTCACTGATATGTACAAACACTAAAAGCACCGCCGCGGTGGCTGAGAGGCCTAAGTCGTTAAAACAGGTAGTTCCATCGCCAAACGCTCGGCATCAGGTGTGAATGTCACGGGTTCTCGGAGATGACCTTAAAAACGGATGTCCCGTGTGACAGTAGGTGTGGCACGCTAAAGAAACCAATGGCCCAACATAGGCCTAAATTTGAAGCCCTTCACCGGTCTTGGTGACGTCTCCATATAAGTGAAAAATTCTCGAGCGAGATACAATCAATCAACAAACACTAAAATGTTTTTATTTGGTTGAACATGTTTTGTGATGACACATATCTTAAAAGTACATATATGCAAGTAATAAGTCGAAAACTGTCCAATATGTCAGATATCGAATAGTCCGGGACTGTTCTGGGAAGTTTGCGCCTTAAAACTTAACATTTTACCGAAATTAGGTTGTACACTACATGACAATGTTCACGAAATCAGGCCACTGTTTACAATATTGCAGTTTTTCTGTTTGTCATTTATATAGTACATTACATTTTCGATTATTGTGTGTGACGAGAAAAAACGATGTGTATTCATAATTTTGCCCGTAAATTGTTGCACTGGACAAAAACTACATGTACCATTCAAAACACATTCGCAAAACTGAGGATCAAATTATATTGAAATTATGAACGACCGTTCAATTTGTCTTTGATCAACTATTCGGCATAACGGATTACGATTGCATTCGTAACATCATTATCTAATTTTCAACATGGAGAAAGATCATTCATGTTATATAAAGAACATTTAATTTGGAGCTCCAAGTGACTTCTTGATAATCAAGTTTTATTTACTGTTTATGTTATCAATAAATATAACATAACTAATGCACGCAATTATTCAGATATGTTTCTTAAATTCATTTGAATGAAAGATATCGTTCATTCAATCAATGTGATAACTATTCAAACATGCATTAAAAAGTCCTTCCTCTATTCAATATTACATTTATTTATTTCTGATTTCCCGCGCTTGCGCGGAGTTTCATCTAGTACTAATCAAAAATCTGAAATAATGCCCTTTTGAGAAAAATCATTTTTTTAAAAATAGATACAGAAAGCATTTTTTATTTCATCGTCAATTTGCATTAATGACAGCTCTTTTTGCATCGGTGACCATTCGTTTTGCAGATCGAAATCTGGTGGGTTTTTTAAATTTTAGCTGTAAATCTTTGTTATTTATTTTAAATAGACGTAAATTTTGTCCTTTTTGCCTCCCATAAACAAGTGGAATTACATGTTTTAGATTAAGAAAAAATCATCTCTTATACTAAATACTATAATATAACTGTATATCCATAGTGCAGTCACACGTACCTCGTCGGACACTGGGTGAATCCTAGAGGCAGACATTCTGGGAATATCACCTTCAAACCACCTTCATTTTATTATATACAATTTAGATTAGGTTTATTGTTCCCTGACAATTTCCCTTGAGACTTCTGAAGTCCAGGATGACCTTCACAGTTTCAAAATATATGAACATAATTTTCCGTAAGTAAATGCGCGATAGAATTTCTATAGTCAAAATAGGCATCGAACACAATTGTTTTGAATGGTAATGAAGTTTTTACTTTAAGGTTGACGCACATAAATGTATACCATTGGAAGAGAGGGGAAGAGAGAGATTGTAAAACGTGTATAGTGAGGACAATTTTTAACCATTTGACAGAATCTGTGAGGACAGAAAATACACTATGAGGACAAATTTCTGTCCTCACAATTACATCCCCATAAACGTGGTCCATAGCATGTGAAAGATGTAGATACAAAATATTAGATTAGTGAGGAGAAGCGATGTGGGGACATGTTCTCACTAATATTCTCTCTCAAAACCATTTTTTCACAATTCGAAAGAGTATTAGATAAGCTTTTATAGGTGTCCCTATAGCTATACATAATACAGTACTTATTTTTTTTACAATAACATATCCGTGTATTTTCTTCTAGACATTGCATTGTCAGGACGTCCTCACTAAATATGTTTCATCGTCGATCGATTGATCGATCGAGAAAGCGAGAGAGAGAGAGAGAGAGAGAGAGAGAGAGAGAATCCACACCTTTCACAATCTGATCCAAATCAGATCTTTGATTCGCTCTGGCAATATCATGTCATTACACAACTTTGTGTAGCAAGATAATATTCCCGGAGCGGATCAAAGATCTAATTTAGCGATATTATATTATCGAAGCGAATCAAAGATCTGATTTTAATCAGATGTATCTGTCAAGATCTCATTCAATATTATACTGTGATTAGTACATGTAATAGCTGTCCTACTAAGCGTACGAGAAAAATAAATAAATAACATAACTTAAGTATTTCACGTATTGCTATTTAGGGAAATAATTTGCAACAAGCCACGGGAATAAAGTTGGTTAAACCATTGCGTTGTGTGCTATTGCAAATTACAGCCACCAAAAGCCTTGCTTGAAGTTTCACATCTTTAAAACTTTATCTTAATTAGGAGCAAAATCTCCTATAACCTTTATGTGAATTCGTCATAAAGTTGTGTAACTTAACGGCTGCTAACCCTACAGTTTGAAAGAATACAAACAAGTCAATAAACTATAAAAATTGACCGTCATTCGAATAGGGATTTTATTATAGAATACTGTAAGCATTAGGTATTTCATGGAATATGCATCTACAAAAGCCTACAATGTTTAAAAGAATTTTTTTTTTTAAATCGAAAGAAAAACATCTAGTACAGATCCTACCTCGTAACAACGAGATTTCTCCGTTGTCCGTTAGTGAAGGTTATTTGGATCAACTCCGACTGTCACTTTTTGCTTGGTTCATACGAAAAAAGCCTTTTTTTATTACACGCCTCAGATTCTAGGGTGTTTGCAGTTAGCGTAGTTTTGCATTAAATTTATATGATTTTTCTTCCAAAGTAGCATGATAGAAAATTTCATTTTACATGGGATGTTTTTTCTTCCCAATTATTGTAATGGGGATAAAGTGCCTAATTTTTTTGATTACTTTTCATAGACAACCAGACAAATTCATTCGAAAAAGGAAAATCTGTAAACTGGTCGTGTGTGGTAAAATACACTTGAAAATAATTCAAAATGAAAATGAGCAGAAAAAGTCGATCGTCAATTTCAATAATGCTTACCTTCATTTTTCTTCTTGTAATTCACAATATAAATGTATCTGCGTGCTCATCAGAAGGCGGGCAACTTAAGTGGTTCGGGACTCACGGCCTAGTTTTATTTTTACAACACCATGTTGAATTGGATTTAATGTTTTACAGCTTTTTACTCGAACATTAAAATCGAAAGTGAAGAATATTGATGATCAAAAATATTTGTTTCCGTTGTTCAATCTTGTATCATCGAGTTTGACAAATAATTGCAATTGTTGTATAGGTATCAAACGAAGACTACGTGTACATGTGTACGTTATATATGTACATTATGTGAGCTGATGACCTCAAAAATCAAAACTAATATCAAACATCACTTCAAAATTTCTCACCAATCTGTCAACCAGCTTTGGCAACTGATTAAACAATATAAACGTGATTTCATTAGTCTTTCGCATTGATTAAACAATAACGGGATTATTTTAGTCTTTCGCATTGATTAAACAATAACGTGATTATTTTAGTCTTTCGCATTGATTAAACAATACCGTGATTATTTTAGTCTTTCGCATTGATTAAACAATAACGGGATTATTTTAGTCTTTCGCATTGATTAAACAATAACGGGATTATTTTAGTCTTTCGCATTGATTAAACAATAACGTGATTATTTTAGTCTTTCGCATTGATTAAACAATAACGTGATTATTTTAGTCTTTCGCATTGATTAAACAATAACGTGATTATTTTAGTCTTTGGCATTGATTAAACAATAACGGGATTATTTTAGTCTTTCGCATTGATTAAACAATAACGGGATTATTTTAGTCTTTCGCATTGATTAAACAATAACGGGATTATTTTAGTCTTTCGCATTGATTAAACAATAACGTGATTATTTTAGTCTTTCGCATTGATTAAACAATAACGGGATTATTTTAGTCTTTCGCATTGATTAAACAATATGAACATGGTTTTTCGTCTTGTAATGAATATATGGTAAGAAATCTGATTTTATTTTTTTGCCTTTCATCTTTCTTGTCCTGCAAGGTATACATGATTATTGGTATTCTGATTTCACAAAAAAAAAAAAATGTATTTGATAAAACCAGGTTTTCTTTTAATTGGAAACTATAACTTCCGTAATGTACCTTTACCATAAACTATTTCAAACCACCGTGTACGTCTGAATAATGGTATACATGATATGAAGCAAGCTTTAATTCGAAAATATTCACATTTCCAGTGTGTTTGCCTTTGATATCTTTAAAAATTGTAATGGTAGGCATTTCCTCATGAATGCGCTGCAGTTGTTAACAATGCTCTTATCAATACATAACTACTTAATAAATATAGCATGCAGTTTTCCCGAAAGAAATAAAAGTAGAACGTAAATATGGAATTAAAGCGCTTCATGAAAAGTATGCCGGCGTAAAGTGTCGCAATACGGAACTCTCAGGATGTGTCGGACGTTTATACACTACGGTCACGTGATACATGTAGTAACCATAGTGTAGGGCAAAGTTGACATCGACACATATGATGTTTTCCTAGTACACGACCCGTAAAAGAGCTATGTGCAGTCCTATGATGACGATTCAAGTCACTATTGGTGCTTAGTGTAAATTAAATGGAAGGGAAAAGGCGCATTTAGACGCGTACCATTTGATGCAAATATTCCCTAGATTTGTTTCCCTCGCCAACGTACACAATTTAATCATATGCATTTTCCTGTAAAATGGCTGTAGTGATTCCTTTCTTTTAAAGATAACATTTAAATGCAGGAATTTGATAGCAATCCCATGCTTGTTTACTTAGTTGTTATTGTCTTGCCCTACAAATTACATTCAGCGCGCGATAAAGTCAGAGTGGATACTTATGTCGAAAGTCCCATATTCATACCCATATGCATTTTCAAAAAAAAAAAAAAAAAAAAAAAAAAAAATCTGTTTTCAAGTAAATAATGCAAAGAACACCATGCATGCAAATCATAATATTCCTGATAGAAATAGGTTCGAGATTTGTAAATTATGATAAAAATTCTAATCAATAGATTAGAAACTTGTAAGATGAATATCACGGATGAAACTGTAGATTGCAAATTTTTAAAACTAGTTACTCCTCTGAATGAGTGTATCAAATCTGTCATGTTGTAAATTTTAAATTTACTGGATGAGTATAAAAGTATTTGAATTACAACGTGACATCTCACTTTTGCTAAATTGGTGTACTATGTATATGTTACTTTATTATAAGACCAGCCACAATGAACTGGTTGCTAATTTCATGATTCAATGACGATGCATCCTTTAAACGCGTATTATCATTTTATTTTATTTTTTGGTAAAATAGTATTTTATCTTCGAACAGCTGAATAAAATAATAGGAAATTCTGCGTGCATTTCAAGACTTTATTAGTCTGCCACGCGTTTACTGACCACTACTGTTTGGAAAGCAAATAAATAAATTGATATAGTAAGTAAACTCAATAAATACATCAGTGACAGGCTATGTCATAAATAGCGGCCAATGCTTTTTAACATTCTAACTTCTTTAGCAATAAACGTGTCATCTGGTTTCAACAAGTTGCTCTCAAGGTTTCTAAAATGGCCTTTTGATGTCAGTTTCTGTGTATCTAGTTGTTACAGAGATAAGACAGTGAGGAAAAGTGCTTATTAATCATATATTTACTGCGTGTGCTATTTTTATCATGAAATAGACAAAACAATCATCTCTTAATTCTTGATATATGATATATATACGGGTGCCATTTATTGATAGTGATTTTGATATCTGTGGTTGCATTTTTTTTGGTGGTTTTTTTTGTTTGTAATTTTTTGAAATTTTGTTTTTAACAAACAAGAAACTGTCAAACTTCTACATTGCATCATTGTATATCCTTTCCACGACTGCAGTGTGAAAACAGAAAAAACGGGTTCCTATAGCCAGGGATGGATCCCTGCAGCGTTAAAAAACCAGTTTCATATAGCCGAGGGTGTTTTTCCGTACAACGGCCAGGTAATTTGACTAAAATCCCTATTCTAACTTGATTTATTTTATCATTATCGAAAGTATTTCTATTTCACCGTCATTTTGCATTAGTGACAGTTCTTTTGCATCAGTGACGATTAATTTTCATTAGAATTTGGGGGGGGGGGTGGTGTTTGTTTTTAATTTCAACTGTAAATTTTTGTTACTTATTTTGACGAGACGTATATGTCACCTTTTCCACTTCCCATACACATGTTGAATTACGTCGATCTTTAAGCTGAAATTGATCTAAATTTCATTCCATCGACCTTCATACTAAGTATAGGAAAATTGTGAATGGTATATTTTTACCGTATCAGGATGAATGAGAAGATGAATTTTCTTCACAGACAGCATTCGGCAAACATAAAAAAAAATTAAAGTATAGAATTTTCTTTCTATGCTTAATACCCCATATTTCAATCTAAAGAGTTATACATTGCAGCGTTAATTGGTCGGTCTAAATAAAAAAAATTAATTATAAATCAATGAAATTAGTTGATCACCTAATGATGAAAAAACAAACCCATTGCAATGACTGAAAGAATTCACATTTACAATAAGGGAATACTCATTGAAAAAAGCACTTTATCGCAATCGTTTCAAATTGCACTTCACAAAAAATAAGAGTAAAATAAACGATAATGAAACACCCAAGAAATATTTTCAAATAATACAGGTCGTTCATTTGATGTTGCTTGAGAGTTGATTCCATGCAGTTTTAGCAGCATTAATTTAAAAAAAAAAATTGATATGAGGAAACAAATATACACCAGTATTTAGGGCTGTTCGGCTTATCTCGCTTGCTGGTAATGTCAATAACATTCATGCTGTCAAACTTCAGTTATATAACGATCGCAGTAAATATATCGCCGCAGTTTCTTCCATTTAAGGATTCAGAATTTTCTTTCTATGTACCTTTTCTGTCTGATAAATGATTGCACAACTTTTGGGTCAATTTCTTATGAATGGTGAAGATGCATCGGTGCAAGTCCAGTCAATCTGTCTTCTTGTGCAGCACTGCGCATGTAACTCCTGATGAGTCTTGGCCCAGAGAAGGATCTTTCTGCATCACATGTTGTGATTGGTAAAACACAGCCAATGTGAAGAAGAAGGCTCGCGATAGGGTAAACGCCCCGGGGCCATCAACATATTAGACAAGATTGAACAGATCGCATAGCTTGTCTGAAGTTTCTTTGTTCATGTTCAAACAGTACCGTCTCCAATCTGAGTTCTTTCTCCAAGCAAGTTCTTTCAGAGAAACAAGAAAGACGATAGGACCTGTTCCGCAATAATTGTAGTTCTGAGGTCAGTTTGGACAATCTTCCTGTGAAAAATTCGTCACATTGACAGGCAACAAAGATCGAGCATGTCGAATATGCCACCTGATCCTCTTTCTGAAACCTTGTGTCCAGTTCCAATTGAAAAAGTCCAGAAACAGAATGGCGACAACAGATTGATAGATAATATTCTCTTAATTATCAAACCCTTGTGACGTCTCCATATGAGTGAAAGATTCTCGAGAGGGACATTAAACAATATTCAATCAATCAAACCCTTGGGGTTTTGATATCTAAGTCATTCGCAAGTTGTTTCGCATCACCAAAGCATGACTCGAATTCGGCATCAACCTCTTTACAAATTTCTTTCATCTTGTCTACGTGTTGCTCATTTAACTTGCTTGCAGTGGAAATGTCGTATTCAGTTTTAATAGTTAGAAAACTTTATCTCCTATCGGAGTTTTCAACTGTGTTGCATATGTACTGTACTGAACAGTCTGTCGCCTTGAAACCGAAGTAACCATGAGAAGGGAAATGACTCGTCTATTACCCGTGTATAAAGACTAATGGCTACCACTGACGATGTATGGAATATATGTGGTCTTCATGTGATCGACGTAAAACAATGATTATTATAAATGTGCAGGATCCGGGAGTAAGATATTTAGGTGGTGGGGTGAATGCAGTATATGTACATGCAATGAGTCTCCTGTTTCACGTATTACCAACCCTTTGTTATACCGGTATGCATATATATACATATATATATTAGGTATTTGGATCATTAAACAATAATGCAGTGTTTGCCTCTTTCAGTGATTAAGAAACAATAATTTAAGCAAACCCAAGGATATTGAAAATAATGTCACTTGTTTGAATTGGATCTCTATATACAATGTACATATATCGTAATATGATATGAGGAATAATATAACTTATTCTTCAAAAAGTATTCCGTCTTCGTTAATTGATACATTCGATCTGCAGACAGGCTCAAAACTATAAAATTCGGATATTCAGCCTCGGCGTCGTTTCGTTCCTTCCAAGCTGTATTTGCACTTCCGGTTCTGACAGATAGAAAAAAATATATTGAGAGCTACAGATTGTGCTTTTTATCGGCCATTATATACGTACCTACTCCAGAAGTTTTGCACCTTGTTGTTCTAAAGGTATAATTAGCAGGAATATTGACTTTGAAAACACAAAAATTGGCCAAATCTATCTGAGCCCAATACCGATAAATATAACCGCCGTTTAAAGAGCCTGAAGCTAGGATGATTGCTTTCAGAACAACGTATGAGAGATTCCAATCCCGGCTCAAGACCTTACATCTGTATTTTTAAGAAAGTGTGACAAAACAGTCTCTTCGGTTGACACCCCTTCGACCATATTTAATGACATCTGTTGCAGAAAGTAACTAGAGGTGTGAAAGCGTTCCAGTAATAACAGAATGTACTAAGTAAATCAGGACTAATTAGTTCAAATACAAGAAACCCGTCAATTTGAAAGATTTTCCTGTACTCTTCGGCATTGTGCATAAAATCTGTGGACCGCTTAGATCAGTACACGAAAGCAATTTAGTTCTATGATTGATTGAATATTGTGTAACGTCCCTCTCGAGAATATTTCACTCATATGGAGACGTCACCACTGCCGGTGAAGGGCTGTAAAATTTAGGCCTATGCTCGGCGCTTATGGCCATTGAGCACGGACGGATTTTTAAGACAAGGAAGAATAATAATAAACAATAATAACTCAGACTGCTCGAGCACGACCTGCATGACTACCCATAAAATGCAAGAAGCACAGAAATTCATGTAGGGAATCATAACTTACAGGATCCCAATAATAACACATTATCCAAAAACTGATCTCTAAAGATCGGAGTCTAAGTACACAGAGTCCCTTCTTAAGTTTGAAGAAAATTGCAAAATGAACACTGAAAAGATTAAAAATGCACTAAAGGACATTGAAACTAAGATACTACTCAAAGCAAAATATGCATTGTTCGACACAATTCAAGGAAAAACCACCTTGAAATACAGATTAAACTTGAGAAAAGCATTGCTGCATTTACAGACGAACAACCGAGAAACTCTTGGCATCAGAGAAAATATATGATGAAAGTAACTAGGGAGCAGCTTGCAGCATTAACTTTAAATGCCTATAAGGAACAGGATACTTTCTCAATGCTGACGAAAAACAAAATTGACGTGATAGATAAAATGTAATTATAAAGGTCATGGGTATTAAGCTACTGCAAGAGAAGATATCAAATAATTGAAATGAACATTTCATGTAATATACCAGTAAATGTAGACCAACCCCAGATTTCAAACATTTCGGTTGAGCATCACTGAAGAGACATTATTTGTCGAAATGCGCATCTGGTGCATCAAAATTGGTACCGTATAAGTTTTACATGTAGATAGCTCACCAATCCAATGACAAACATCAACTTCCTATTGTACTTCTAATATGAACCTTATGTGTGCAAGTGATGAAGGTGGACAAGTTGAGAGGTGGATAGTCCCATTTAAAAGGTAAACAGTTCTTGATTATGCACAGTGTCTAAATCCTCTCGAATGTTACTCTGATGGTGTTTGGGTGATGTGGATTTAGCCCAAATGAGAAAAAATCAAAGCGAGAAACGAACATGTTTTGTGCATCAGCATCAGTATGCATGGATTGCATGCAAGTTAGGTTACAACACAAATACAAAATACAAGAATTGACGTAAAAGGGACATAAGATTTTTCATTAGTTTGTCATAACCTGCTCTGATATACACCCCTACCCACAAGTTTCAGAGCCAAAAAAAGGGTGATGATGATATAATAATGATTGAAAAACTGACCCGCACCACCAGAAGCGGACAGAAATATCTTTGACAAACAATTACACTCGGGTTAACCCGGCTTGCTTTCATAAATAACATCTTTATACATAATAAGATGTTGCCATATATGGTTTCTGGCGTATATATGTTACAAAACATCCACAAAACCAATTGAAATAGCGTCATAAGATGGCCAGCTACCTCTGGTTAATATTCCAGGAACTTTCGATCATTGATATTTTCCCCAGGCTGACACTTCTTCAGATAATTAAAATCTTGTCAACACCATAAGGATTGGTTTTTTGAAAGTTTATTAGACATTTAGGTAGCGTCATCAAGCATAACAACCGGTGAATCACGTATACTTGTGCATGTGCAAACTGACTTTCTCTATAACATCCGGTTGAACTAGCTCAAGTACATTTTCTGCATGGACCTCGATCAGTCTATGCAGATTCAATTTGTTCCCAACCGATTGCACAATGTTTATGATTAAAAAAATAATACATGTATGCATTAATCAAATCAACTGAAGACGCATTGTAAGCTTATTTGTGTCGTTATTGATAGCATAATGAAATTTTGGATTTCCTTTCGGGTTTTATTGGATTTTTCTTTTTGATGTGAAATATATAACCAATCACTGATATCCATTTAAGATTAGAAAGGTATTCAATATGCATATATGCTTTGAAATTAACATATTTGCATACCTACATTTTTCATTTCCATCTATATGATAGGTTACATAAATTTCATTTTATTTCATGATATCTAAATTAGCTTTGCTGTACTACTGCTTCAGGTTCTGGGCTACGTTTGCGTTTCATAAAAACAGACAATACTTTTGCCTTTAAATATGAACTAACTGTTTGATTTGTTACTCTCTCTTGATCACATTGAAGTGTAATGCAGTCAATTGTATTTACATTTGAAACATACGTTGTTAATTTAGTTTATAATTTTGATGCGTTAAACTCTGTACAACTTTCCTTTCAGATGCTTTAATGACTATCTGTGTCTGAATTATATTACCCATTCACCGCTCGCAATCCATGTACATGTTTTAATCCAGTAACAACAAGGTAAATAATTCCCAGAATCATAGCATATCTAAAGGTATAAATCATATGAAATATTCATTTTCTCAGCGTAAACTAATTTACACTAATGTGACGGTCAGACGGGATAGATAGCTGGTAGCCAGATAGCTCAGTTGGTAGACCACCTGACTAGTTATTTAGGGGGGTGGGTGGGTGGGTCGAATCCCGGTCTGGTCCATTGTATTTTCTTCCTGTTACATTTGGTGCCGTAGACCATCCCCTGGATCTGGCAGGTGACAATTCTTGCAAGGGGATACGTAGTGTAACAGGGTTTCTACCAACAAGAATGAGTAACGAAACGCCTGTAGGGTTCAGGTCTCAATGTATATTTATTTGGACACAGTGATTGGACTTGACAGTATATCACTAAAGATAGCCCCTTCTATGGGAAAAAGCTTCCCTCAGTAAATTTACAGCTTGGACAATATTATCAGGTTCAAGGATTGACTCAGAAATCAAGGATTTTGTAGTCTGCTGTCAGTATTAAACTCTTTCTCAAAATCACGTCTATTCAAATGTATGTCTACCTAGCTTCTGAATAATATCCAGATACTGAAAACTGACGGTAAAACTATAGAACCGAGAAAACCAACCAAATGCAACTTGACAATCATTGACCAATAAAAACCCTTCATACAAAATGACCACACTCAGATCCATGACCAAAGCCCCCAAGGTATATAAATTGTAAGTGTACCTTTGTGTAGTGATGTAAATAAAGGGGTGGATCTAAGATCTAAATATGTATGAATATAAAAATATATTTGTCATTAATGGATTGTCAAAACAGTACTATTACAACCTCCCCCCAGTTACAAAATGACGTCCGTGTCATTCACCTGGACAGTTGTAAATATACTAAAAAAAGTAAATACTTACCAGTAATGCAAATACCTAGTAAACAATTCAAGCACCATAAAAGTACTTCTAATTTACAAGCTAAAATCAATGTGATGCAGATACAATGTTCACAAGTGCCATCTGGTATACTGAAGAATCTAATCCATTAAAGGAACCTTTATCTATCAACTCCTTCATGAACTTTGCTCTCTGCAACCACTCAGGCACTGTCTGGTTCATCATCACAAAATCCTTTGTCCAAGCGGGTTTCGTCTTGTTCCTTGCTGATCGTCTTGGAACTGGGATTGGTGGTGTTGCAGTTATGGAAGGCTGAACATCATCATCAAGGTCATCTTCATCATCATGGTCACCATGATCGACTTCTTCACCATGATTAACTTCATCATCATCACCGTCATGCCGATCCTCAGTCTCATCATCCTGACGAGGAGCGTCCTCCTCTGGATCAACATCCAGAGCATCTCCTATCGACGACTGGTCGTCACCATCTCGAAAGTAGGAACTTTAAACGGAGTTCTCATAAATCATTGTAGGGAGACCTACAAAAGAAAACTCACTTTCTGAATCAGAAATAGAAACAGTATCATTAGAACTTATACTTACTTCTGATTTTCTGTCTGCCTTCCTTTTCCTCACAGGTTTATGGGGTGGAGGTGGAACTGTTGGGAATTTGGATCCTATCGACAACAAAAGATTCCTATGTAGTGTTCTACATTTGACTTCGCCATACTCCCGTTTAACCTTGTAGACAGGAATGTCTTCATTGTCTTGATATAGTATGACATAAGGATTGTCTTCCCACTTATCCGCAATCTTATGTCTTCCGTCATAGGCCACTATCCTCACCAGTACCCGGTCTCCTACTTTTAAAGTGGATGCACGTGCCTTCAGGGCATAATTACCCTTCTGACGTTGCTGGGAGAACTGTGTAGCCTTCTGGGCTTGTTTGTAAGCTTCCTGTAATCGCTCCTTCATCTTGGTTATGTACTTGGTAGTGCACTGGTTCTCATCAATAGGTCTAGATATTCCAAACAGGACATCAACAGGTAACTTGGGTTCTCTACCAAACATTAGATGAAAAGGAGAAAAACCTGTTGTGTCGTTTGCGGTTGAGTTGTACGCATGCACTAAAGCAGATATGTGACTCTTCCAATCAGCTTTCTGTTCATTCTGCAGTGTCCTTAACATGGATAATAAAGTTCTGTTAAATCTTTCTGTATTTCCATTCCCCATTGGATGGTATGGTGTTGTCCTAGATTTGGAAATTCCTAGAATTATGCAAAGTTCTTTAATAATATTGCTACAAAAATCTGTACCCTGATCTGAATGAAGTTTTTCTGGAATTCCATAATGCAAAATAAAGTTGTTGAAAATGGCTTCTGCAGTTGTTTTGGCAAGCTGATTTCGAGTGGGAACTGCTACTGCATACTTGGTGAAATGATCAGTTATGACGAGAATGTTCTGAACTCCTCCCTTTGATGGTTCTAAGGAAAGATAATCCATGCAGACCAATTCTTGCGGTTGTGATGTCCTAATATTCACCATCTCAGCAGTGTGGCACGTCTGCTTACTCTTAGTGCATCTGTCACAATTCTCAATCCAGGAAATGACATCTGTTTGCATTCTAGGCCAATAGAACCGTTGCCGAACCAGTGAAAGAGTCTTATCCCTACCCAAATGTCCCATTTTGTTGTGCAGCTGTTCCAATACAACTGATATGGATGACTTAGGGATAACTGCTTGTTGAATGGTCCTGTCTTCTGTTTTGACTTTTCTCCATAAGATGTTATCTCTGATGCAAAGCTTTGGAAAATTCCTGAAATAGATTAAATCAAAATCAGTTTTGAGTGTATCCTTACTAGATTTCTTACCCGATTCAACTTGTTGTTTCCAAAAAGATAAGATGGGATCAGCATCTTGAATGGTTTGTAAGTTAATATGATCCTCAGGTTCAGTAAAAGGATGTAAAAACTGACAAATAGCATCACTGATGGAAAGTGTCTCTGCATATGGCTGTCCGATCTGGCAAATAGCTTTAATCGAGTCACCAGAAATTTCCTCAGCATATGTTTCATTATCCAATCGTGATAAACCACCTGCGTCAGCATTGGATTTCCCTGGTCGATACACTATGTTGAGGTTATAGGATGCAAGAGCCGAAATCCATCGGTGACCAGTGGCATCCAACTTTGCTGTGCTGAGCGCATACGTCAAAGGATTATTGTCTGTAAATACAGTAAAGGGTTTACCCTGTAAATAATCCGAAAACTTTTCAGTTATTGACCACTTGAGAGCCAAAAACTCTAGTTTATGGGTGGGGTAGTTCTTCTCAGATTTGCTCAATCCTCTACTTGCATAAGCAATCACCCTGTCTAATCCGTCTTGCTCCTGGTAAAGCACAGCACCCAGTCCTGTCTGGCACGCATCTGTGTGAAGCTTAAATGGCTTGCTGAAGTCTGGATAGGCCAACACAGGGGGTGATGTAAGCTTGTCCCTCAATTCATCGAAAGCATGTTGTTGTTCTTGGTCCCAGTGCCACTTAGGGTGTACTTTGGGCTTAGCGTTGCTTCTTGGTTTCTTTCCAACTGCCATAACGTCAATTAGTGGTCTGGCTATTTTGGCGAAATTGTGGATGAATTTTCGATAATATCCAGCAAATCCCAAAAATTGTCTAACTTGTTCAGAATTAGTTGGTGTAGGCCAGTTCTTTACCTTGGCAAGCTTGTCTGGATCAGGTTCAACTCCTTCCTTAGAAACAATATGTCCCACATATTTGACTCTTTTCATAAAAAAGAACATTTCTTCGGAGAAAGTTTAAGACCGTAATCTCTTATCCGTTGAAAAACTAGTTGGAGCCGATCAAGATGTTCCTGAAACGACGAAGAAAAAATGATTAAATCATCCAAATAAATGAAACAAACTTTAAGATGGAGATTACCTACTAAGCATTGTTCTTGGAGACGTTGATAAGTTGCCGGAGCATTTGCAAGACCAAAACTCATCTTGTTAAAATCATAGAATCCTAAAGGACCTACAGTGAATGCTGTCCTTTCCTTGTGTTCTTCTGTTATTTCTATTTGATGGTAACCTGATTTCATGTCTAAAACACTGAAAAATATGTTTCCAGCCAACGAATCCAGAATTTCCTCAATCCTCGGTAAGGCATAGTTATCTCGGATGGTCCTTGCATTAAGTTGTCTGTAGTCAATGCATAATCTCAAGGATCCATCGCTCTTCCGCACTAAGACAACATTCGAGGAGAAAGGCGAGTGAGATGGTCGAATAATCCCTGCAGCAAGTAGTTCCTTGATGTGTGACCTTACTTCTTCTATGGCTGAAGGTGGGATACGCCTATACTTCTGCTTGAATGGTGTTTCATCTGCAAGCTCTATCCGATGCTGAACTTTGTCCGTTGTCCCTATATCTGTCGCATCGGTCAAAAAGATATCTTGAAAATCAGTCACGATTCTCTGGCATTCTTGATGTTCCTCATAGGTCAAATCATCAGGAAAATGAATCTTGGACAGAATGTCATCCAGAGTTCTTGAAGTATTTTCCTTGACCCTGCATACATCTGTATCAGCCACCTCAACTGGTTGGATTTCACACAGGATTCCTCTTGGTGCTATGGATACTGTCTGTGTTGTCAGGTTACTCAAGGTGACAGGTATAACTTGATGCTCATCATAATTGTAGGGATGAAGTGTCGCTTCAATATCCACATCAACTGGCACACATGCTTTGCTAGCCTGATGCAACATCACAGTCACCCTAGGGAATGGTGTCTTCTTATCCACAAAACCATTTATGGTCATCTTACCATTTGGGGGAATAATCACTCTGGATGCCTCTGCACTCTTAACAAGTCCTAAAGCAAAACCATTCTTCTGCAATTCCTTTTCTCTGATATTTATACAGCGGAATACCAAATACCACGGCGTGTGAATCGCAGCCTGCTGTAAGTACCTAGAGCCGCATTCCTCTAATGAGACATCCATGAGACTCTGAAGAATATTGGTCCCTATCAAGACTGGTACATGGGAGTTATAATTACTGTTGGGTACAACCAAAAATAAACAAGCATGGAGTTTTTCTAGTGTTGGCACTCCATATGGTGTCAAGTCAACACATACAAAACCAACATATGGTAAAAGTTGACCATCAGCACATTCTATACTAACAGTGTCTTCAATAGAGTGAAGTTCTATCTGCGATAAATGTTGGTCATAGAAAGCTTTGCTGATTGTTGAAACTGTGGCTCCAGTGTCTAAAAGAGCTTTACACTGTATATCATTAATAGCCACTGACACCTCATTTGGTTGACCTATTAATTCCTGTTTTCAAGGACTTTCCTTCTTTGGGCCAACCCCTCGTCCCCAGAAGCTGACTCCTTGTAGTTTAAAGGTTTTTTTTCTGGAAATCTGTCCTTACTCTACAACCAAGAGCTATATGTCCCTCTTGACCACATTTGAAGCACTTAATGGGTCCACTTGGCTTGTAACTTCTCTGTTCTTCCTCAAACTCTGAATAACCTGTAGTCTGTTGTTGTTGACTACCACGGTAACCCTGAGATCCTCCTTTACGTCCTTTCTTATTTGGTTGTCTAGGTTGATCATACTGCTGAGACTTCTGTCTGTTGTAGGAATAATTCTGTTCCTTCAAACTTTTCACCTCAGTTGTTAGTTGATTTATCTTGGCTTACAAGCTATCAAACCTGCCACTGCTTTCCTCTATTTGAGCTACTTTAGCTGTAGCCTGCTTCTTGGTAATATCTCTGGGAGGTGTATGTTGATGCTCCATTTCCACTTTTCTTACAGCAGAACGCAGTTCATCAAAAGTAAGCATCTTATCCTTAAGGTGTCCACTGATATCCTTTAGAGTAGGCCGAAGTCCTTTAAAGAACATAGTTCTTAACATATCTTCAGATTGTCCACTGGGAACAAGTCCTTTACGCACAGCTTTACTCAGAATATCCTCTAACCTGCAACTCCAATGAGCACATCCTTCATCCTCTTTCTGTCTAGCACTGTAGAATTCTGATAGAATATCTTCCTTCGCATCCACTGTACCATATATGCTGTCCAACTTCTTGATAATGGTAGAAACTGAAGCTCCTGGACCTAAATGCATAATAATATGGCTTGCTTCTCCCTTAAGAGATCTCCTAATAGCATGGTGAATGGCTTCAGGATGGTAGGCTCGGCGCTTATGGCCATTGAGCACGGACGGAGTTTTATCGTGCCAGACCTGCTGCGACACGAGACCTCAGTTTTTGCGGTTTTATCCGAAGGGCCGCCCCATTTAGTCGCCTCTTATGACAAGCAAGGGGTACTGAAGACCTATTCTAACCCGGATCCCCACGTCAAGACAAGGAAGAATAATAATAAACAATAATAACTCAGACTGCTCGAGCACGACTTGCATGACTACCCATAAAATGCAAGAAGCACAGAAATTCATGTAGGGAATCATAACTTACAGGATCCCAATAATAACACATTATCCAAAAACTGATCTCTAAAGATCGGAGTCTAAGTACACAGAGTCCCTTCTTAAGTTTGAAGAAAATTGCAAAATGAACACTGAAAAGATTAAAAATGCACTAAAGGACATTGAAACTAAGATACTACTCAAAGCAAAATATGCATTGTTCGACACAATTCAAGGAAAAACCACCTTGAAATACAGATTAAACTTGAGAAAAGCATTGCTGCATTTACAGACGAACAACCGAGGAACTCTTGACATCAGAGAAAATATATGATGAAAGTAACTAGGGAGCAACTTGCAGCATTAACTAGGAACAGGATACTTTCTCAATGCTGACGAAAAACAAAATTGACATGATAGATAAAATGTAATTATAAAGGTCATGGATATTAAGCTACTGCAAGAGAAGATATCAAATAATTGAAATGAACATTTCATGTAATATACCAGTAAATGTAAACCAACCCCAGATTTCAAACATTTCGGTTGAGCATCACTGAAGAGACATTATTTGTCGAAATGCGCATCTGGTGCATCAAAATTGGTACCGTATAAGTTTTACATGTAGATAGCTCACCAATTCAATGACAAACATCAACTTCCTATTGTACTTCTAATATGAACCTTATGTGTGCAAGTGATGAAGGTGGACAAGTTGAGAGGTGGATAGTCCCATTTAAAAGGTGAACAGTTCTTAATTATGCACAGTGTCTAAATCCTCTCTAATGTTACTCTGATGGGGTTTGGGTGATGTGGATTTAGTACAGTGTCTAAATCCTCTCGAATGTTACTCTGATGGGGTTTGGGTGATGTGGATTTAGTACAGTGTCTAAATCCTCTCTAATGTTACTCTGATGGGGTTTGGGTGATGTGGATTTAGCCCAAATGAGAAAAAATCAAAGCGAGAAACGAACATGTTTTGTGCATCAGCATCAGTATGCATGGATTGCATGTAAGTTAGGTTACAACACAAATACAAAATACAAGAATTGACGTAAAAGGGACATAAGATTTTTCATTAATTTGTCATAACCTGCTCTGATATACACCCCCTACCCACAAGTTTCAGAACCAAAAAAAAGGTGATGATGATAATAATGATTGAAAAACTGACCCGCACCACCAGAAGCGGACAGAAATATCTTTGATAAACAATTACACTCGGGTTAACCCGGCTTGCTTTCATAAATAACATCTTTATGCATAATAAGATGTTGCCATATATGGTTTCTGGCGTATATATGTTACAAAACTTCCACAAAACCAATTGAAATAGCGTCATAAGATGGCCAGCTACCTCTGGTTAATATTCCATGAACTTTCGATCATTGATATTTTCCCCAGGCTGACACTTCCTCAGATAATTAAAATCTTGTCAACACCATAAGGATTGTTTTATGAAAGTTTATTAGACATTTAGGTAGCGTCATCAAGCATAACAACCGGTGAATCACGTAGACTTGTGCATGTGCAAACTGACTTTCTCTATAACATCCAGCTGAACTAGCTCAAGTACATTTTCTGCATGGACCTCGAACAGTCTATGCAGATTCAATTTGTTCCCAACCGATTGCACAATGTTTATGATTAAAAAAATAATACATGTATACATTAATCGAATCAACTGAAGACGCATTGTAAGCTTATTTGTGTCGTTATTGATAGCATAATGAAATTTTGGATTTCCTTTCGGGTTTTATTGGATTTTTCTTTTTGATGTGAAATATATAATCAATCACTGATATCCATTTAAGATTAGAAAGGTATTCAATATGCATATATGCTTTGAAATTAACATATTTGCATACTTACATTTTTCATTTCCATCTATATAAGAGGCTACATAAATTCCATTTTATTTCATGATATCTAAATTAGCTTTGCTGTACTACTGCTTCAGGTTCTGGGTTACGTTTGTGTTTCATAAAAACAGACAATACTTTTGCCTTTAAATATGAACTAACTGTTTGATTTGTTACTCTCTCTTGATCACATTGAAGTGTAATGTAGTCAATTGTATTTACATTTGAAACATACGTTGTTAATTTAGTTTATAATTTTGATGGGTTAAACTCTGTACAACTTTCCTTTCAGATGCTTTAATGACTATCTGTGTCTGAATTATTTTACCCATTCACCGCTCGCAATCCATGTACATGTTTTAATCCAGTAACAACAAGGTAAATAATTCCCAGAATCATAGCAGATCTAAAGGTATAAATCATATGAAAGATTCATTTTCTCAGCGTAAACTAGTTTACACTAATGTGACGGTCAGACGGGATAGATAGCTGGTAGCCAGATAGCTCAGTTGGTAGACCACCTGACTAGTTATTTAGGGGGGGGGGGTCGAATCCCGGTCTGGTCCATTGTCTTTTCTTCCTGTTACATTTGGTGCCGTAGACCATCCCCTGGATCTGGCAGGTGACAATTCTTGCAAGGGGATACGTAGTAAGATCCTAGGTTAATGTCATCAAGGTATAGAGACATATAGAGAGAGTTCGATCGGCTGTAGCGAGATAGCTTGGTTGGTAGAACACCTGATGATATTAAGGTGGGCCGGATTCGAATCCCGGTCTGGTCCGTTGCATTTTCTCCTTTTCTGTTATATATTTGGTTGGTTGATTGATTGTTTTTTACGTCCCTTCGAGAATTTTTCACTCATATTGTGACGTCACTAGTTGTAAGTGAAGTAACACAAATTTAGACCTATGATTAGCGCTCAGGGCCGTAGGAGTGAGAGTTCTTTATCGTACCAACGCCTGTTGCGACACGGGACCTCCGTTTTAAAGTTCAAATCCGAAAGACCTGTGATTATACTTCAGAAAAGTCATAAGATATGACATTGCAATAGCCTCCAAATTTAGCTCTCAAACTTTTAAAAGCTAGTACCCCCTTAAAAAATAGACTCGTCCTAACCAGGTACATGTAGCACACCTGAGTGAACACAATTTCTCGATTTCAATTTTAGCTCTCGATGAGTGTGGTCGATTGTAAATCTCGAAGTTTTTTGCTTAATTTTCTTTCTGTGCAATATGGCACAGTCTCAGCTACATTCTCCCAATACTTCAGGGAGATGTACTCCTAGAGATCAATTACGGGTGGATGTTTCGGATTCATACCATTTAGATTATGAGTCCTCGGACAATGGACAGGACACGACACTTTCACCACGTCAGGGTACTAGAGTACGCTCGCCATTACAGGGCACGAGAATTGATCCGCCTATTCAGGGCACGAGAGATGAATCGCCTATTCAGGGCACGAGACGCTCTCCTGAGAGTACGAGAAACAACCACAAAGCCTCTAAACGCAAACCTAAGTTTAGTTCTAGCGACAGTAGTTCTGACAGTTCTTCAGAAATTAATTCATCTGAGAGTTTGAGTGATACAGATTCGGACACAAATTTTACCCCGTCCAACTTGATTGATAAGGGTTGTAAAGTCTCAAAGAAAAATCACTAAATATATCGCAAAATATGCGAATTTAGGAATATCCAAGAAGATTCGTCAAGAAGTAACCAAAAAACTGTACTGTTCCCAATAACAAAAAGTTGCATCCAAAACAAACCGATAGATTTACTAAGATGTTCAGCCCCTCTCAGACAAAAAAGAAGCACTATTATTAATACCCAATCAAGAATTTTAGATGCAACAGGTCCACTGGCTATTTTGTGGAATGAGGCAGAAAAACTGGGGGGGAAAACGGGACAAGGGAGTGTATTCTGTTGATGTGATCAACATTGTGCAGAGAGCACTTGTCCTGATTGGGAACGCTCATTTTGTGTACATGACAGATAGAAGAAAGGGTATACTTAGCAGAATTCTACCTGACTGTGTAGATTTGATCGATTCCACTATAGGCAAAAAAGCTTTGCTGAAATCAAGAGGTTACTTGTTTGGTAAGGAATTTCGAAAAATTTGACAAATGATGGCAAAGATTACAAAGATCTGTACGAGATGATTCCATCCTATAGAAAATGTCGAGTAAGAATTTCAATTCTGGTCCGAAGTCTAATTTCAGGGGTGAAAACAGGCAGCAACAGTTTTTTCGCTACGGGCCCCCAAACAATTTCAGCCGGTTTGTGGGCCAGTCCAACCGAGGCCGAAATCAGAGACGGACCTGGCCAAAAGAACAGTATCAGAACAATTCAAACAAGAATGAGAACAGGTAAGCAAGAACCATTTCCTTTTTCAAAGAGATCAACAATTTGTGTTTGTACCAATTGGCGGAAGAATGAAACATTTCATTCAAAACTGGAATTCCATAACAAAAGTTCAGTGGATATTACAAACTGTTCAAGATTTAAAACTCGAATTCACTCAAAGTTCCCATCAAGTTCAATACCCAGCACAACAAACATTCAATCGGGTAAAAACAGATCTCATAGACCAGGAAATAAAATCCATGTTAGAGAAAAGAGCAATACAGGAAGTAGAAGACGATCACGAGGGTTTTATGAACTATCTCTTCCTTGTAAAGAAAAAGGGAGGGGGCAACGACCTGTAGTGAATCTGCAGGATCTCAACGGGTTTCTTGTTTATCATCATTTCAAAATGGAGGGTATTCATCTATTAAAGGATTTAATTCAAGAAAAATATTGGTTAGTGAAGTTAGACCTAAAAGACGCTTATTTCACAGTTCCAATTCACAAGATGTACATGTATCGAAAATTTCTAAGATTCAAATGGAAGATCACAATATTCGAGTTTCTTTGTCTCCCATTCGGAATATCGATAGCCCTCTTTGTTTTCACAAAACTCATGAAAGTCTCTATAAGTTTACTGGCAAGGATGGGTATATGTCTAATCATTTACTTAGACGATATTCTCATAATGAACCAATCAAAAGAGGGTGTGATAAACGATTACAAATGTGCAAAAAATCTTCTAGAAAATCTGGGTTTTGTAATAAATCACAAAAAATATGTGTTAGTCCCAACAAATTCAATGGAATTTCTGGGATTTTCTGTAAACTCGGTAGAGATGACGTTATCACTCCCAAAACAAAAAGTTAAAAAAATAAAGGACATGAGTTCACAAATTTTACAGACCAATCTACTGTCTGTGAGAAAACTATCAGAAATGATCGGAAACTTAACAGCAGCACTTCAGGCAATATTCCCGGCCCCATCACATTATCGATATCTTCAGTTAGAAAAGAGCAGAGTGTTAAAATCGGGAGGGGGATACAACACAGAAATATCTCCCTCAAAACAAGCCCGCGACGAATTAGATTGGTGGGCAAACCAAGACGAGTTTTGGAACAGGAAGTCTCTTGTCATTCCCAATCCCTCGGTCTCCATTCAGACGGACGCAAGCAAAAGAGGGTAGGGTGCAGTGTCCGAAGGAGTGCGAATAGGTGGGTTATGGCTTCAAGGGGAATCTCATCATCATATAAACATTTTAGAGATCAAAGCCGTCATGCATGCAGTAAAGGCATTTCTAAAACACAAATCGGATCTACAAGTTTTGATTCAAACAGACAATCAGACCACAATGACTTACATAAACAAAATGGGGGGACTCAATCAGTCCTTTGCAACCAAATCGCTTTAGATCTATGGCATTGGTGTCTCCAGAGAAATATAATTTTGAGGGCAGATTACATTCCCGGAAATCAGAATCAAATTGCGGATTGGGCATCACGTCATTATTCCGATTCAAGCAGCTGGATGCTGAATCCAATATTGTTTCAAAACCTCTCTCAAATGACAATGCACTGCGATGTAGACCTTTTCGCAGATCGCACAAATGCCCAACTTCCGACATACATGAGCTGGTTCCCAGACCCAGATGCGCGTACGATGCACTGATACACCCTTGGAGGGAGATCAAAGGGTACGCGTTTCCCTCGTTTTGTCTGATTGCACGGTGCCTCAATAAAGTTCGATTAGAGAAAACGACGATTTTGTTAATAACACCCGCTTGGACAACACAGCCCTGGTACACGACCCTCTTAGAGATGTCCATTCAAGACCCAGTTCTCCTACCGATCCAACTTTGGACTCTTCTACTCCCCGACGGTCGTGTACATCCCTTTCTTCAGAATCAGTCCCTACAACTAGTAGGTTGGGTTGTTTCAGGAATAATCTTAAACTGTATTCATTATCAGAAGACACTGAAAAACTTTTATTTAGTTCATGGTCAATAGGAACTAACACTTCTTACGACTCGGCCTGGAATAAGTGGGCTAGCTGGTGTCTGGAGAGGGAAATTGATCCCCTTTCGGTATCTATATCCTCAGTATTAGAATTTTTAAGCTGGTTACATCATCAGGGTTACCAATATCGCACAATCAATGTTCACAGGTCGGCCATTTCATCTGTTCTTCCATTCATTGATAAGATTCCAGTTGGTCAACATCACTTGGTAAAACTTATCATGGAATTAGTGATAAAGATCTTTGTGTCGTAGAGTGTTTGAGTACATGTATTTACTTACAGGTAACAAAACCATACAGAGGAGTTCAAAATTCTGGTGAAAATGACCCTTTACTTCGCACAGTAGTCAAACCACACACAGGGTTATCTGCATATACGGTGGCTAATTGGATTAAACAGATTATGTCTCTATCTGGAATTGACACCGATAAATTTCAAGCTCATTCTACAGTAATAAAGGCATTTCTATAAGTGAGATCTTAAACATAGCAGATTGTTCTAATGCAACGACTTTTATAACATTCTATTGTAAATCAGTATTAGGAAAAGGATCCTATGAGAACACAGTTTTATCTATCAGTAAGTTTTTATCGAGCTTTGAACGTGCAATGTTATATCTTATGACTTTTCTGAAGTATAATTGAAGATTTTATGAAGGCGCTTTAGCGCCTGATATGAAATATAAATTATACGAAGAGAAGTCATAAGGTATGATATTGCAATCCCACCACCCCCACCCATGAATTAAAGATTTGAATTAATTTGTTTAGCACGTCAAAAATTAGAGATGCAGGTATATATTTTCATACTCTTTTTTTTTTTTAGATTTCGTTCTCTAATTTAAGGTGGCGGTGGTGTTCTGGAGAAGGAAGATTCTGTGGGGCGTCTTGACAGTAATCGGATAGACGAATCATAACTTGTGAGATTGGTCAGTTCATATTAACAGTTGTTGAGCGATGTTTGGACAAATATTTTGATCTTAAATTCCATAGAATAAACCATCACCAATTTTTCCGTTCAAATGAAGACTTCTATGGCGCATATATTTTATCTCCCAAAATTGAAGAGTTCCTATAGTTTGTTTTTTGAATTAGCGAAATGCAAGTAGGTAAGTAAAGATACGATGTACAATGTATCAGTAACTAGATAAAGCAGACTATAGGAACTCTTCAATTCCAGGAGATAAAATATTGTGCCATGGAAATCTTCATTTGAACTGAAAATGTAGTGCCTGTTTTCATTTTGAGATTTTTATACCTAAATGGTAAGTAATACAGCATTAATTGTGATAGAGAGTTAGTTTAACAGTCAAATCACTTATTTGAAGCGAACCTAAGTGCATTTTAATTGCTAGAAGTGGCCGAAGCTGAAAGTAAAATTCCAGACATAAATTATGAAGGACTGCTCCGAGATTCGATTCAAAATATTCAGCCGAACCGAATCTCAACCGAGATTACCGCAAGCGGTGCCGTAGATCAGCCCATGGAACAGACAAGTGAAAATGCCTGCCAGGGGATCTTTCAAGAGATCCTGGGTTAATATCTTTAAGATGTGAACACGTTTAAGGGAGAGTAACGTGACGGTCAGACGGGTGCAATTGCCGATGGCCTGATACCTCAGTTAGTAGAGCACCTGACTGGAAATTAATGTTCGGGTTTGAATTCTTCCTTCCTATTACAGTTGTCATTTTGTTTTATATTTTAATGATGTTGAAATATACATTGTTGTTCTGTTTTTGATATTTGTAGGTTGTTTAATCAATAGTTCTTGTTCTTGTTCTCGAAATTACAACATGAATAAAACTTATACATCGCGTATCTATCCCAGTGAGGAAAATGTCCAATCAAGAATATTTCAATACAATATTGTGGATCAAATGAAAACACTATTAGTTAATGGTGGATTAACTAACTTGGCAATGGACAATTCTACATGCCAAATATTTCGCAGAAGGAGCGTGTCAGTTTGAAATTCGGTTTACTAAATTTCCTTGGTTTCTTTTAAGTGACTCAGCCATTGTCTCATCAGATACCGTAAATGAAATACTGAAGAAATTTAATGTAGAAAAATATGTAAACACATTTTACACACAATTTCTGAGAATCTGGACCTCTCCATCATGTACGATTTTTCGCTTCAAAACAATCATTTCATCCCTTCTCTTATTCCTAATTCCCTGTAAAGTTTTGGCAAATGAAACAATGTGCGATATCATCTATAAAGTCAATAAAAACTGTAGTTAGTGTTGCCGATGATAAATGAAGAAATCATGCTATATACCAACTACTATCGTTTATTTTGAAACTGTTGGCTTCTTGGTTGCATAAAGGATTTCTGTTGACTGTCAGGTGGCGTGAGAGTCTTGCATACCCAATTTGGTAACATTTTGTAACATAAATGGCTGTCGCCATCTCGAAATTCTGTTTTACAGAAGGTGGTAGGAAATAGTTTCGCACAACTTTCTTAAGAAATGGAAATATCCCATATTTGAAGTGATATTACATGTATCTCGAGTCCGAGTCTTGTATTTGAAAAACGTTTGAATCATGTACAAAATATGAACCCTGAAACATACAAAAAGTAATAGCTATATAAATGTTCATAACAAATTAATGACAGTTATATAGCAGAATACAAGACTCGGACTCAACAAACATGTACTATCACGAAGACACATGGTTAGTTGCTTCAGAAATTCAGATGAAAACTACATGGTCCATGCAGCAAAAGGTTTGAAGCTTAGAGGAAAGGTAGATGGCCCCATATGAAAAGTAAAGTTTACGAAGGGCAGAGTTCTTGAACAGTACTCTGATGGAGTTTGGATGGTGCGGTTTTAGCACAAATGAGGGGAAGATCAAAGCGAGAAATGGGCACCTGCTCAGAGGATGTTTATGCACCAGCATGCATGGATTACATGTAATTTAGGGCACTACATCAACATGAAACATGCAAGTTTTGATACAAAAGGGAAATAAGATATTTTATCATAACGTGACATTGATGTACCCTCCTCCCCACAAGTTTCAGGGGGGATTGTCCCCTGGCACTGGAAGCTGGAAGAAATATCTTAAACAACTGAACTCAGGTTAACCCGTCTTGCTTTCATAAATAATGCCTTAACTTTATGCATAATAAGATGTTTTCATATATGGTTTCTGGCGTATATATTTTAACAAAAAAATCTACAATTGTAATAGCGTCATAAGATGGCCAGCTACCTCTGGTTAATATTCCAGGAACTTTCGATCATTGGTATTTTCCCCAGGCTGATACTTCCTCAGATAATTAAAATCTTATCAACACCATATGGATTGTTTTATGAAAGTTTATTAGACATTTAGGTAGCGTCATCAAGCATAACAACCGGTGAATCATGTATACTTGTGCACGCGCAAACTTACTTTCCCTATAACATCCGGTTGAACTACCTTGTACATTTTCTGCGTGGACTTCAATCAGTCTACGCAGATACAATTTGTTCCCAACCCATTGCTCATTGTTAATGATTTAAACAAATACATGTATACATGAATCAAATCTATAGAAGACACATCGGAAGCTTTTTTGTGTCGTTATTGATAGCATGATGAAATTTTGGATTTATTTTCAGGTTTTATTGGATTTGTCTTTCTCATGTGAAATATATAAACAATCACTGATATCCATTTAAGATTATAGAGGTATTCAATATGCATATATGCTTTGAAATTGACATATTTGCATATTTACATTTTTCATTTCCATCTATATAAGAGGCTACATAAATTCCATTTTATTTCATGGTATCTAAATTAGCTTTGCTGTAGTACTGTTTTGTAGAAACCTCTAATGATACAATTACGCTTAATGATATAAACTACATTAAGGGGTGGAGTTGCAAAGCTTAATGATACAAATTATCGCATTAACGGTCTATAGTATAAACCGTTAATGATACAATCCCCCCTAATGAAACAATTGTATCATTAATCGTCCCACTCGCAGTTTTGTTGCGACGCTTAAGGATACAACCACAAATTTGCAGTCCAAACCGCTAATGATAGAACAAGTTGTATCATTAAGCGTCGCAATAGCAACGCTTAATGATATACTTTGAATTAATTAAGGTATATGTGAAAGGTAATTTTGATTTGCAATTATTCTGTTGACAATATCTTTTGAAATTATTATAGACATGTTGAGTTATTTTTCCTTCTATACATGAACTTTTTCCTGTTGAAAGGGAAAATGGGTTTTTTTATTATCAAGAGGTGTCCATAAGAAAAATAAATAAATTGATGTTAGGTGACGAATTTCTCATATATAGAATGTAATTAACAAGAATCGGAGACAAGAACACATGTACCGGTGTTATATAGTGAGAAATCCCCCGTAGTGAGGTATCCCCCGAAATACTGACTATATAGTGAGACTCTCCCTCAGAAGATTGGCTATATAGTGAGACTTTCCCTCAGAAGATTGGCTATATAGCGAGACCCCTCCCCCGGAAGACTGGCTATATAGTGAGACTTTCCCCCGGAAGACTGGTTATATAGTGATATTCCCTCCCTGGAAGTCTGGCTATATAGTGAGCCCTCTCCCGGGGATGTATCACTATATAGCCAGAATTCCGGGGGGGGGGGGGGGGGGGGTTCTCACTATACAGCCAGTCTTCTCCGTTTATAGTCAGGCTTTCAATGAATATTTTCATATTTGAACTTAATTGTCAATGACTCTTATATCCGAAGGACAGCATCAATTTGAAGTGTCACATTATATCCAATATGTATGTTCATAAGTTAATCAAAGGAATCTGGTTTTCTATCACGGCGCGCAATCAGGTTCAGTTTAAGAGGGGTGGGGGATGGGACTGGGCGTGGACCAATCCTCATAGGCTGCCATTATGCCTTCCGTGTGTGCATGACTAAACCTTGACGGGACATGGGATGAAGCCTCTGGTGCTATAGAGTAGACTCCCCTCTGGAAAATCTACTTTATGCCTGGCGATTTAGTATTCTTTTAGGAGATATCATGATAAAAATAGGATCCAAAGGGGTTTTTACGACCTATGATAATATTGAAAATTCAAAAGTTATTCTTTATTCACTATTTGATTAATCGTCTATTATTCAAGCAATGCCTTTCTCCTCACCAGGAGGGGATCCAGGATTTCAAGGGGAGGGGAGCAGTAGGTCGTTGGGCAAAGAAAGTCCTAGTGGGGGTCAGGGTGAAGACCTCGGTATCTCTTGGATTCTAGTGATTTTGTATGGCAAGAATGAAGTCTTTTGAATAGACATTTTAACCATTTCAT
Organism: Ostrea edulis; assembly: GCF_947568905.1. NCBI lineage: Eukaryota > Metazoa > Mollusca > Bivalvia > Ostreida > Ostreidae > Ostrea > Ostrea edulis. The sequence continues at coordinate 36,715,989 of NC_079168.1, forward strand.
TTAGTCATGTATGATTCATGATGAACGTAATAGAAATTATATTACGTTCATAATTTAGCTTAGAGATGACATTTTTAGAGGATCACGCGCTGAGTGCGTTCCAATCATAATTCCGCAACTGCTCATCTCTCCCTTTTTAATTTTTCCTAGATCCTCCGGGCACAAACAATGAAGTAACACATGCATATGGAGAATTTATTCCTTTTCCAATTCCATTTTTTTTTTCTGGGTAATTTTCAGAGATATCGATGAAATTAATTATCGCTAATAAACTATAAGCTCCTATTTGAAAACTTCATTTGAATAGAATATGTATGATATTTAAGTAAAGAGACAATTCTCACTCGACCCGCGTCATTCATTTACCAGTATTTACGCCAAATTAATATAAACTCAAATAATTGAAGATGTTTTTGATTATTTGAAGATATCATCAATTCAATTACTACGCGCATCAATTGATGACAGCAATAATTGATTTGCGTACATCAATTCAATTGATGATAATTATTATGCGCATTATTTGAATCTATACGCGCATTAATTGAACTTTTGCTCTATTCAATTAAATTTTAGCACGCATCAAATGAATTGGTGATATCTTCAAATAATTAAAGATATCTTTGGCGCTGCATATTCACCCCCCTTAGAGAGGTGGCTACATGTATATCCCCTACCACTAGTAATGAATCTTCCCCTACAATACACATATGTGATTGGTTGCAATTTTATCAATAATCTTTCATGTATATGTGTTAATTGAACGGATAACTTCTTTTCTCAGTCGTTCAACTACTAAATTGAATGAGTTTACCAAGGATCATTTTTTGAATAAAATGTGTATTTTCAAAGGAATTTAAACCGAAGTGCACTGAATATATCATCTAATGTTCATCCTTTCCATTAATGAACTATAATCATACCATACACTGAATTGAATATATATCCTTGATAATTCAACTACTAGTACTGCGAGCTGTATTTTATTCATTCAATTATTGCACATAATACATGAAATTGAATGTACAGTGTATGATATCTGTTCATAACTTTGCACATTTCTGTGAATGATTTGCCTTCAAATTGCTTCCCTTGGTGCGAGTGTATAACACATGAAACTCCAAACCTTGCTACGACTTCTTTTACAACTATATCCACCACTGTTGTTGCTTTCATATTTTGCATAGAAAATGCTTCGATACATTTGGTGAAGTAACCAGAAACAACTAAAATAGATCGGTTGTTTCTGTCAGTGCGCGGGAGTTCTCCTACGATGTCTATTGCTATGCGTTCCATTGGCATTCCAGCTCATACGAGCTGCATTGGATATCTCAGAGACTTGTTCGGGCTCTTTGATTTCATGCAGATCTCACAACCAGTTATATACCGTCTGATATCTCTTTGTAGCCCAGGCCAGTAGAATTTTTGCCTTATCCTACTTAAAGTCGTTATCACTCCGAAGTGACCTGCGGTCTTATGGTCTCGGTTATAATTGAGTATATGTCGTCTCTCACTGAAAGGCACAAAAGCTTGGAGGACGTATCACGCTTTATCAGTCCATCTTCTGCAGTGCAGATCATCCCCACCTCCAAATATGTGCTTTGGGACCACAGAGACTTCAGCATCGGTCCTCGGACGACAATTCGAGGGGTTCCGGTATCACATTTTGTTCCAACCAACTTCTTTCTTTGCTGATTGCAACGTCTTTTTTCTGGAGATCAGAAAGGTACATGTATTTCTCATTGCAATGCGTCGAAAGTCTCCTGACATTACGTACCTCATGTTTTTGTGAGTCAATCTGTGCAGCGGTTTGGCTACCGTGACATACCCCTTAATAAATCAACGGTAGTAACTGCAAAGACTCAAGAATGATGGAAGCCCTTTCACTGAAGTAGGTTCAGTCCAAGTCTTGATGGCCTCAAATTCTTCGGATCTGTTGATACACCTTGTTCCGAGATAATGTCCCAAGTACTAAACATCATTGGCAAATAAATTGCACTTTTTAGCTTTCATTTTCAAACTGGCAGATGATAACGTTGTAAACATATTTCTCTGATGTCATTAATGAGAGTCATGTTGGCGACAACTGTTCCAGACCTTACAACTTTTACCTCGTTTTAATGCAAACAGGGATCTTGTCTGTATTTTGTACTAGCACTTACCAGTCCTCTTTCAGATGCAAAGAATTAATTGTCTGGCTCAATCCAACTTACTCCTTCTGGTAGGCTAGCATCATTGGGTTTGACCACATCGCAGTAAGTGATGATTTCACTTCTTTATGGTATACTTATGTTTTCAGCAATTGCAATCTGTAGCTTTTATAATACCCACGTTTTAAGAGCCGGATTATTTCCTCCTCAATGATCATCCTTTGCTCTGACACATTGATCGTACAGTTATTTCTGCTCATTAAATCCAGTCCTAGAACTCCATCTATATTGATGTCAGTAATAGCAGCCATGATGTTGAGTGACCTATTTCCTACGCTAATCAGTATTTGCGTTCTACCATATACAACTAACGTTTCACCACTTGCACCTGTGATTGGCTATTGAATGGGAGCCAGGTAGTGTTTTTTCCGAAAAGCTGTCATAAATCCTTTTCGATAAGATTGTCAGAGAAACACCTGTATCGACGAGTAATGTGGCACTTACTTTTTCACAACACTTGAGTTCAGTACTCCCAATATAACCATCTACAACGCAGTTTCCCTTTGTTAACACATTTGCACAGGACCCCTGTTTTTCTTGGACTCGTCCTTTACTCAGAACACTTTCGGACTTCTTACATTCCCTCTTTAGCTGACCCTTACTACCATAATTATGGCAAGTGACATTTTTCCTCCAGTTCTGGCGACCGGTTTTGTCTTTATTGGGAGAGGTATTCTTCATTTCAAAAGACTTCATCTTTTTCTCCATTTTCTTCATGGACTGGCGTAACTCATCCAAAATGGAGTGAATGGCGTCAGTTTCTTTAGGTGGTGCATTATCAGCGGTATTACATTTTGCTTGTATCCTTTAGACGCTTTCCTTCTGTCTTGCAATATGCCTCAAGTTCAACAGCAATCTACTCTAAGGTGCTTTACAAGGGTAAGAAGAGGAATAAAACAATCAAACACAATCAAATAGAATTAAATGACAGTATGACTGAAGATGTTATATCTGTAAAATTACCAAGTAAAACAACTAAAGCTTTAACATGTTGCGGAAGGTCATACCACAAACTGACTGCAGCATAACTGAACTTGCGTTCTCCATAAGACTTTATACGAATTTTTGGCACAGTGATGTTTCAGATCTTAGTGGTCGAGATGGGTTATACACGCCAATGAGTTCTTGTAGACATTCGGGAACACATCCCGTCAGCGAACAGAAGGTAAACACCAATATTTTGTATTGTGGACGATACTGCACTGGAAGTCAACGCAGCTACGTTAAGACTAGGGAAATATGATATGTTTTGATGTTCTCGACACAAGCCTGGCTACAGTGTTCTGTACTTTATGTAAGCTGTCCAAGGTGGTCTTCTTGATTCCATACAGAAGAGAGGTCGCATACTTAAGTGTTGATGTAACGAGTGTATGGACAAGAGTATTACACGCTTCTGTAGTTCAATTTGACCCAATCTGTATAAATGAGAATAATGTAGCGGAAGTAAGGGCACAGGTGAACAATGTCTTATTCCTATGTAAAGTATTTAGTACAGTTATATTATTACTGACTTTGTATACCTACCTACCTAGTCCTTGTTGCGCCCGTGGGCACATAGGGCAAGGACTAGTTTCTTCCACTCCTCTCTGTCTTTAGCAGCCTATTCAATTTTGCCCCAGGTCATGCCAATCTCTCTCATTTCTGTTTCGACAGTTCTCCTCCAGGTGGTCTTTGGACGGCCTTGTTTTCTTTTCCCTTCTGGAGTCCATCGAAGTGAGACCCCCCTAATGATGTCATTGATGGGTTTCCTTAAGACATACCCAATCCATCTCCAGCGGTTTTTCATAAGTATGGTGCGCATGTCTGAGGATTTTGTTCTTGCATGTAAATTCTCATTTGTGATTTTTTCAGGCCAAAATATCTTACAGATCTTTCGGAGACATCCATTATGGAAGCTTGATAGTTTGTTAATGTCTTTCTCCGTCATCCTCCAACATTCCGCTCCGTACAACAGAACTGACAGGACACATATGTTGTATAACCTCATCTTGGTGTTCTTGCTTATGCTGTTTGACTTCCAGATGTTCCTAAGATTGATAAAGGCACCTCTTGGTTTTCCTAATATTGCCTTGATGTCTTCTTCCGCACCACCATCTGTTGTAACAATGCTACCCAGGTATGTAAAAGATCTTGTACTTTCCAGGTTTTTACCATTAATCTGTATTCCTTGTGGATGCTTGATATTCAAAGACATTACCTCTGTTTTCTTTATGTTGATGTTCGATCCAATTTTGCTGTCATTAGATTGCAGGTTTGATGTATTTCTTTGCATGTGTTCCTCAACGTGTGACAGTAGGGCAAGGTCATCTGCGTAGTCAAGATCTTCTAGATTGGAAAATAGGGTCCACCTGATGTCGTTGTTGTTTCCACTCAGGGTTGATCGCATTACCCAATCTACTGCAATCAAAAATAGAAGGGATGACATTACACAGCCTTGTCTTACCCCAGATTTCACGAGGAAGCTTGTGTCTGGTTCTCTGCCAACCGTGCATCTGAACTCGGAGTAGAAAGCTTTAATTAACTCCACTATCTTAGCTGGTATTCCATAGTGTCTTAAGATCTTCCATAAGCTTTCTCTGTGGATACTGTCAAAGGCTTTCTCAAAATCGACAAAGTTGATAATTAATTGCCTCTGCCACTCTGTGTATTGCTCTATGATGTTTCTGAGTGTGAACACCTGGTCACAACAGCTCTTTCCTTTTCTAAAGCCTGCCTGTTCGTCTCGCAGTTTGCTATCTACTGCTGTCTTTATTCTATCAATTATAATTTTACTAAAAACTTTGCTAGGTATGGAAAGTAAGGTGATACCTCTCCAGTTATTGCAGTTGGTTAGATTTCCTTTCTTTGGCAGTATAATAATGTTCCCTTCAGCCCATGTATTTGGTATGATGTTTTCGTTCCAGATCTTGCAGAAAAGTGGGTGGAGTATAGCTGCTGCTAGTGTGGGATCAGCTTTAAATATTTCTGCTGGTAGCTGATCGTTTCCAGATGCTTTGTTATTTTTTAGTGTAGTAATTGTTTTCATAAAATCTCTATTTTTGACGGTTCCTTAATGTTTATTACTAAGTCATCTTCTGCGTCTTGGATTTCTGCTAATACAGTGGGTTCTAGTCTATTAAGAATCTCTTCAAAATGTTCTTTCCACCTCTCATATTGCTGTCTTTCTGATGTTATCAGTGCTCCTTGTTTGTCTCGTACTGTCATGTTTGCGTTTCTTCTTTTCCCACATAGTTTTTTGATTATCTGGTAAAGATCTCCCATTCTCTGCTCGGAGGCAGCTTTCTCAGCTTCCTTTGCCATTCCTTCTATAAAATTTCGTCTATCCTTTTTTGTCGCTTTTTTAACTTCTCTATTGTTGTTGCTATATTGTTCTGCAACTTTATCTTTTATTCTCTCAGAGTGTGTGTTACATAGCTTCTTCTTAAGGTCTTTTCTCTTATCTATTAGCTTCCACGTTTCTGATGTAATTCATTCTTTATGAACTTGCCTTCTGAAGCCCAATACGTTTTCGCTTGTTTTGCTGAAGGTATCTCTCACCCTGTTCCAATGTTCGTCTATTTGGTTTTCATTTTCTATGTTGCTGTTTTGTAATACGTGGAATTTGTTTCTTAGCTCTATTCTGAAGTCTTGTTTGATTTTGTTGTCACTAAGCTTCCCTGTGTCGTACTTTTTAATATTTGACTTTAGCGCTATTTTCTTCGATTTCAACTTGATGTTAGCAGTGACTAGGTGGTGGTCACTCCCTACGTCAGCTCCTCGTCTCACTCTCACATCTTGGAGTGACCTCGTCCATTTACCGTTAATTGCGATGTGGTCAATCTGATTCTTATCTCGTCCTCCAGGTGATACCCATGTTAGTTTGTGAATATCTTTATGTGGAAAGAGTGTTCCACCGATGACAATGGTATTGTTTCCACAAAATTCTACAAACTGCTCTCCGTTTTCATTCATGACGCCACATCCATATTTGCCAATCACTCGCTAGCTCGAATCCTGTGTTTTTGTTTCCTACTTTTGCATTGAGGTCTCACATAACTATTGTCAAATCATGTTTAGGAATCTTTTCTATTTCAGCTTGAAGTGCTTCATAAAAATCTTGTTTAACATCACTTTCTGCATCATTTGTTGGAGAATAGACCTGTATTATGAATGTTTTGACTGGCTTGGTGTTTAGTCTTGCTCTTATTATTCTTTCATTAACTGGATGGTATTCTATTAATGACTTAGCAGCTGATTTAGATAAAATGATTGCTACTCCTCCATCTTTTCTCCCTGATAATACTATTGTTTCTCCTGTACTTGTTGTATTCTTTCCAAAATATGTCCATCTGCACTCACTTACACCTATAATGTGCAGCCTGTTCTCTTTCATCTCTCTTAAGACTTGAGCCTGCTTTCCGGTCTCATACAGTGTACGGACATTCCAGAAGCCTACTCTTAGCTTGGTTCTCGTATTCAGTATACTCTTCATGCTGCTAGCTTCCTGTTGGATTTCACTAGAAGCATTCATACATGCAGGATTCTGCTGGTATCCTGAAGTCTGGAGAAAAGTTGAATTATTTCTAGTCCTTGTTTCCGTAATCAATATTTTTTACGATAAGGAGAGATTACCCCCTTGCTCAACCTCCAACCTGTTGGGCCAGGGATTTGTATTCAATGTTACCTTCCTCTAGAATGGTTGCCTACCTCAGCTAATGAATCCATTCTACCCAGGTTTTATATCAGAGTTTCCTTCTCCTAGATGAGTTACTTGCCAAAGTTGACGACACTCACCTGGCCGACCATTTGCCCATGGTTGGGGCAAGGTTGATGAGTGCTAGGACATGTCCACACACCGGTGGGCCTACACACTGCATCTATGGGGCCCTTGCTGCTCCGAGATCCCCTACAATTCAGCCTGTGATACTTGATCCCAGTTGACGTGCGTTGCCACGGGGAGGCATTGAAGGAGTCTTGGTAGTGTAGAGGCTCTATACTGGCAAAGAAATATTTACGCATTTTACTTTCCTTTTCACCTACAAGTAGGCTAGCCAGCGGCAGCATTAGATTTACAATTTTGATCTTAGCCACACTAGACGCATTTTACTACCCTGAGATGATTCACCAACACACTGACTTTGTATAGGGAAGACTTATTCAACCACGTCAATACCTTACCGTTGTTGAGTTTTCTCTTCTTTGTGATGTTCTCTTCATCACGGTGTGTGTAGACTACAACGACGATGGTGGTGATTTATAGTACAGACTACCCAGAAGGGGCCCTGCTACATTTGGTTGGTTGCGGCAAGGTGACGTTGGTGGTCGACCCTCTGATCTCCTGGAAACAGGGGCGGATCTTCTTGAAGATCCAGGGATGGTTGGGTCCTCCAGAGTGGTGAATGGGTCCACCTCCTCTTCCTCGAGTCGATCGCCGACGGATCCCCACAGTATAATCGATGGAACGGCTTCTTGAACAAAGATATTACAATTCTTCATCTGTGGTTAATCGATCATCGGATTCCCGTCAGTAAAATCGGGGAGACGGTTGTTCTTAAAGACTGTGTTGAGAATGTGGCAAAGGAGGTTCGGAGTGGAGCCCTCTACTGGATCCAGTGCAGAAACCCACCAGCCCTATGCTTAATTTGTCTAGATAATTTAAATAATCGCCTAAACTTCCTGATCTATTGAACGAAACCAGAAGGATAGTTGTGTATGCAGATGTGTTTATGGCCGAAAGTGTTTAACGTGGTGTTGACACCAAGCTCGCACGTCCATGACTTTATGCGAAAGCCACGGAAGACGCGTTAGACCAATTATGTCTTTAAGAAATAGTTGGCCTCTAGTACCGATGCGTTAATTGGTAATCATTGTGGTATATGTATCTGATTTAAACTAAAATAAAGTGAGTTTTATATCCATTATGAAACATACTTTACTTATAACAGAAGGAATAGGATTCTGAATCCTATGTTTAACACAGGATATGCCTGGTTAAAAAAACCTTTAAAAAATTAAAGTTTATGTAAAACAGTTCTGAATCTTTATTTCATAGAAAGAAACACTTGTCATAGTATCCGTAACCTTTGCAAAAATGCTTATTATCAGCATTTACAAAATAAATTTCAAATGAGAATATCAGCAAACAACTTTTGTTTCCTTCAAGCACTTTACCCTTTCCAAATACCATAATTTTCGTTCCGGGTTATAATTTACGTTCCGGTCATAATCACACTTTTAGAAATATGAAATGCATATGTTTACGCACATTTCTTGTGGAATTTTTTTCTATCTTCGGGTTATACAGTAATCAAAGACTAATATCATTAGAGCCGAATTATTTACACACTCTACGTCTATTTTTGTGTTTTCAAAAAAAAAAATAAAAAAAAAAAATTGTCAGATCAACAGGTGTTTATTCTTGTTTTATTACGGAGGTTTGCAAAGGTTGTGAAACCTGTGTAGATACATGTAGAGTTGTTATGTGATAACTGCAATACATGTGTATGTACTGACACAAACCCTCACCATTATTAGATGTACATGACATGTAGCATCAGGTGCTGATCCACATATCTCGAATAGGAATGAAACTTATTGTTAAAATAATGATATTTTCATATTATAAATACATATTTAAATTAAAATTTATCAATATATAAAAGGAAACACGTCAAACACGTAATCATCTAATGAGATTAACAAAAAGGCGATCACGGCCTCCATTGTAAATGGTATTGGAATCGCACAAAATTCGAAATATTTATTCGCATTAAACAATTCAGCATCTAACCACAGCTAAATATTCTCTACAGAGATACCCATAGTTATCTCACCCCCCCCCCCTCTTCCCATCTATCGCGGCCGGCGACATTATATTCCAATGATCCATTGTCTCCGACGACAGTATGTACCGTGATGCCAAAAAAAAAAAAAAAGCCTTATCTCGGCACGTATCATCGTCGACGACAACATGTAGCATAGGCAGGCGGGTCCAGGAATTTGTGAAAGGGGGGATAGTAGAACTTGATCTTCTACGTACTTTTCCCAACTTCCACCCCTATCCCATTCACACCTTTTGCTGGTGTGCATAACATCTTAGGGAGATCTTGAGACAGTTTTTATGCATGAAAATGCTCAGTTATGAATTTATTACTCGTTTCTAAAGTTCTAATCATTCTAATCGCCATACTCATACCTTATTTTCGCAATGAAATGATAATAATTGTTTTTAAAAAGCTGATTTAAAGGTTACTCCCAATAGTCTGGGCCCCCAGAAGCTCTAGGGTAAATGGTGCAAAAACCTGCATTCCGAGCATTTCATGGCACTTCTTTTCCACTTTGAAATTGTTTACTTCTTAAACAAATCTTTTATGTTTCATATACTTTTTAAGAATTCTTAAGTGATACTTGTATCTAACGAAAATATCGTAAATTTATATCTTTATCCTAGAATTAAATGATATACTGGTGTTGATAAATTTGAATGTCAGAGGCAATTTTAATTAAAAGTACATGTGTATTCGCTTTTCATATCATTTTGACTCAAAGACTCGTTAAAATTGAATAACTCTTAAACTTTGTGGTCCACAAAAGGGGGGTTGGGTTCAGTACCCCTGCCCCCCCCCCCCCTCTGGATCCACTCCTGTGTAGTATATGCACCAACGGACAATATGTACCGTGAGGGTACGTGCATATGGTCTCCGAGGACGATATGTGACACATGAGAATACATGTATGTGTATATATCATCACAGTGTGCACTTAACAGCGGAATTACAAGAGTCTTGAACTTTCATACACAGTTACACTAAGGATTATGATAGTTTAACTTTATTATTAGCTTATATTATCGTAAAACTTGTAAAATTTAATTGATAGTGCAGAAATTTACGATAATAATTCGTCGTTTTCTTTCCTTTGTATTTTGAATACATGAATAAATTTTCACTCTGTAAGTTACCGTTCCAAAAATTCTAATGGTCTACTTGGCATGCTCTAAATATCATGAGACTAATACTTATATATTTTCTCGTAATTTCGTGATAATCATCTCGTAATTGCGAGACTTTTCTCGTAATTTTGAGGTAATTATCTCGTAATGACGAGATCTTTTCTCGTAATAAACGACATCTTTTCTGGTAATTTCGAGATAATTATCTCATAACTACGAGATAATTATCTCGTAATTACGAGATAGCAGGAGGTGAATTAATTTTTTTATATGACACTAAAAACTGTCTCAAGATTTCCCTAAGATGTTATGCACACCAGCAAAAGGTATGAATGGGATAGGGGTGGAGGTTGGGAAAAGTACGTAAAAGATCAAATGCTAGACCTCTCCCCCTTTCACAAATTCCTGGATCCGCCTATGCTACATGTTGTCGTCGACAATGATATGCGCCGAGACAGGACATATTTTTTGCATCACGGTACATGCAGTTTTTATATATGAAAATGCTCAGTTATTTATTACTTGTTTCCAAAGTTCTAATCAATCTAATCGCCATACTCATACCTTATTTTCGCAATGAAATGATAATAATTGTTTTTAAAAAGCTGATTTAAAAGTTACTCCCAATAGTCTGGGCCCCCAGAAGCTCTAGGGTAAATGGTGCAAAAACCTGCATTCCGAGCATTTCATGGCACTTCTTTTCCACTTTGAAATTGTTTACTTCTTAAACAAATCTTTTATGTTTCATATACTTTTTAAGAATTCTTAAGTGATATTTGTATCTAACGAAAATATCGTAAATATATATCTTTATCCTAGAATTAAATGATATACTGGTGTTGATAAATTTGAATGTCAGATGCAATTTTAATTAAAAGTACATGTGTATTCGCTTTTCATATCATTTTGACTCAAAGACTCGTTAAAATTGAATAAGTCTTAAACTTTTTGGTCCGCAAGAATGGGAGAGGGGTTCCGGACACCCCCCCCCCTCCCCCGGATCCACCTCTGTGTAGTATATGCACCAACGGACAATATGTACCGTGAGAGTATGTGCATATGTATGTCGCCGAGGACGATATATGCCACATGACAATATTTATCATGATCACAGTGTCAGTGTGCACTTAACAGCGGAATTACAAGAGTCTTGAACTTTCATACACAGTTAATGCACTAAGCATTATGATAGTTTAACTTTATTATTAGCTTAATTATATTATCGTAAAACTTGTAAAATTTAATTGATAGTGCAGAAACCTACGATAATAGATCGTCGTTTTCTTTCCTTTGTATTTTGAACGCATGAATAATCTTTGCATAGTATCAAACTTGGGGATCAGATTGTATTTGGCGAACTGTTCTTATCGTGTCAAACACGACGCCCTACCAGGGCCCAGACTCAGTTCCCTTATATACAATCTAACAAATCCTTTTAAAATAAACAGACACATAGGCCTATATGTAATTTAAATTCACAGATCGGTTGGTGGTTCTTAAGTCTCAGATCGGTACATGTCATTATTGGTGTTTTTGTCACAAATCGGTAAAAAGTCACAATTGGTTTTCATCGCCTGGCTTGCTTTGTCTTACTTTTAAGGGCGGATCCAGAGGGGAGGTCCGGGGGGTTCGGACCCCCCCCCCCTTTTTTTTGTGGACCAAAAATTTTAAGAGTTATTCAATTTTAACGAGTCTTGAGTCAAAATGATAGGAAAAAGTATATATGTAACATAAACTTTTCGTTCAAGAAATAGACAATTTGAAAGTAAAAAAGAAGTGCCAGGAAATGCTCAGAATACGCACAGGATTTTGCACCATTTACCGCAGAGCTTCTGGGGTCAAGGCGATTCAAATACGCGGCGATTCTATTTGATACAAAAATTAGAGAAACTACAATAACACATATATTGTACACAATTTATTTTTATATATCATATATATACACTTTGATATGGAATACAATTTTCACATATATTGTACACAATTTATTTTTATGTATCATATCTATACATTTTGATATAGAATGCAATAAATTTCACATATATTGTACACAATTTATTTTTATATATCATATCTGCTGTGGCCTTCATTTCGACATTTCTAAAGATATATCGACGACGTTTTGTCTATTAACAATAATACCTTTCATTCATATGTCGATTCGATATCCTTGTGAGCTCGAAATAAAAAGACACCACAGAGTCGTCCACTTCTGCTTCATACTTATATATTTTATTGAAAGTAGACATTAACGGCAAAGTGACAACTCAACTGTATGACAAATGGGATGATTTCAGCTTCTCCATCGTCAACTTTCCATATTTATGTAGCATTCCAGTATCACTAGCTGCAATAATGTAGCCCTCTCTGCTTTTTTTTTTTTTTTTTTTTTTTTAGGGAGAGGGCTACAACTCCTTAGGATCTCCGTAATGGTGCAAATGCGGGAGTGATTCACTCCCGCAACATTTGCGCTCATTCTAAACATTTCCTGACTTTCTTTACGTAAATAAAATGATATTCTATGTTTCTTAGTCAATATATAAATTTACAACCTGCAACTTAAGATTTGTGAGGCTCTATTCTACCGTTTTCAACAATTTCGATAAATTCCAATTTCTCGATTCATATTTGTGCGCCATGTTTGATGTACTGAAGTTTCAACTTCCGATTGTCAAGTCATTTGCATATGCCATATAAGGTAGTATTTACATCAATGGACAAGTATGGAGGCGAAAGCTATTTCGTCGGTATTGAAAAGGTTTGAATTTAATATCAAGTTAAAAACCGAACAGCAGAGTGTAAATTCTTTCTGCAACAATATGATTTTCCTTTCTTTGTCGAAGTGGCTCGAGTAACTGCATTTTCGCGCTGATTGTCAATGTTTAGGTTTTTCATTTGATCCACCTACGAGATCTCGTGATAACAAGCATGGCGGAGCAGACGAAGAATTTTGCATGCTGTACATTGTATTTAATGAAAAACACCTTTATTAGACATACCCGAGCACAAAGTTGGTACTCCTTTTGGTGTAAACAACATTTGGGACTAATACACAGAGTTTATTATCTGTTATTCATAAAATTATTTTGCACCATTACGGAGATCCTATGGAATTGTAGCCCTATCCCGAAAACGTCAGAATAAAAAAAATTGGATAGGGCTACATTATTGCAGCTACAGTATCACCTGCATATGGGGTATAAATCTCTCAACTGATTCGATATGCAAGAGCTTGTATCGTCAGTTTTTAAACCGAGGCAAACTACTGACAAACATGTTGATGGTACAGGGGTTTCAACAGTCTCGATTGAAGTCAGCATTTCGCAAATTCTATGACCGTTATAACGATCTAGTTCGTCAATACAACCTATGCTGTCTGACATGTTTCATAGCGATTGTTAGGCCGTTATTGGCACACTGATTTTGACTACGGATAACTCCGTTTACCTGATCAGGATATAGGGCTCACGGCGGGTGTGACCGGTCGACAAGGGATACTTACTCCTCCTAGGCACCTGATCCCACCTCTGGTGTATCCAGGGGTCCGTGTTTGCCCAACTATCTATTTTGTATTGATTTTAGGACTTATGAGATTGATCACTGTTCATTATTTTCACCTTTCATCTATGCACTTTGATATGAAATACAATATCTTTTTTATTTAATATTATGAAATGTTCAAATACAAATATAATTAATAAAAAGAGGCCCATGGGCCTAGAATCGCTCTTCTGATACATTGTAGAACAGGCAAAAATTCTCACTAACCAACAATCATCAATTAACAAAGCTTAAGTTTGATGACGTTAAGTCAAATAGTACCTGAAAATTTAAATGTAACTGTCCAAAAGTAGATCACGGTGACCTACTTTTGGTCGATACACTGACGACCCAAGATGCATCAACTGTCAAGTCAAATAGTATTCAAATATAGCCGTCAAATTCCAAAAGAAGGCCACAGTGACCTACGTTTTGGTCGACACACTCCAAAGACTCAAGATGCATCAACTGACAAAGTTTGATAATTGAAGTCAAATAGTATCTGAAATATTCAGATATAAATGTCAAATTTCAAAAGAAGGTCACAGTGACCTACTTTTTGGTCGACACACTCTGAAGACTCAAGACCCATCAAATGACAAAGTTTGATGATTGTAAGTCAAATAGTATCTGAAATATTCAAATATAGCCGTCAAAATCCAAAAATAGGTCACGGTGACCTACTTTTTAGTCAATACACTCTGGAGACTCAACATGCATCAACTGACAAAGTTTGATAATTGCAAGTCAAATAGTATCTGAAATATTAAAATATAGCCGTCAAATTCCAAAAGTAGGTCACGGTTACCTACTTTTTGGTCAACAAACTATGAAAACTCAAGATGCATCAACTGACAAAGTTTGATGATCCTAGCTTTCATAATGTCCAAAATATGCATCTAAAATTGAAAATGTGAAATTTGAATGTCTGCAAAATTCAAAAAGTAGGTCACTGTGACCTACTTTTTTTTTTTTATAAATATGTTTCGAGGCCTCTAGACGCATCAACTTACAAGGTTTGTTGATTCTAAACCTCTCGGTATTTGAAATAACAACCTAAAATGTATTCATAAATGATTAGCCATAAAATTCAGAAAGTAAGTTATGGTGACATATTTTTCACATGACGCAGTTCAAGGTCCCATGATCCATCAACTGACAACTTTTGATGATCATAGGCTCAAAAGTGTCCAAGATATGCATCAAAATCCATTTAATAATAATTACCTGCGAAATTAAAAAAGTAGGTCACCATGACCTACTTTTGAGACAACATGATACCAGGTCCTAAGATGCATCAACTGACAAAATTTGATGATCCTAGTCCTTATACTAAGCAAAATATCAAAGTTTTAACAAAACAAAATTTAAGGTCAAATTTGAAGTGACCTTGAGACCACAACCTTTGCCCCAGGATGATGCCTTGAACAATTTTTTTAATCTACAATCTATCCTCATCCTTATGCATAAGTTTGGTGATAATTTGCCCAGTGGTTCTTGAGAAGAAGATTTATTTTAGCAACCACTACTTTTGTTTGCATTTTCCTAATCATCTCCCCTTGTTAAATGGTCACAACCCTAGTTTTAGTACAAATGAAAGCCCTTGGGCCAAGGATATCCTGTGACAAAGTTGACAAAAATTGGCCGAGGGGTTCTTAAGATATAGCCCTTTTCCCAAAAAGTTGACGCACACCGCACGCCAAACATATGGCCATATGATTAGCTCTTTGAGCCTTCGGCTCAGAAGAGCTAAAAATTCATAGATCAAATCATAGTTATTCATTTCCATTTGTAAGCTCATTATTAATCTTTGTAATACATATAAATTTTAGATTTCCATTTCATTATTAATCTATATAATACATATTTAGATTTCCATCTGGGTACATTTGACTTCCATTTAGGTCCGTTTTGGGTAATTCGACGAACCGTATTTTTTCTGTCATTAGTATGACCGTAAATTTACACCATTTCCGGTTGTTAGCACGTTATTATTCATTCACTACTCAGTTTTAGAAATGGTAAGTAAATGAAAAATGTACATAATACTCAGAGTCAATTAGTTAAATATTCTGCACTACTGAAGAATTTTTGTCCCTCGAGGGATCCGTGATCACAGGAGTCGTCAGTTAATGGTAAACGTAAAATAAAAAATGAAAAAGCTGGTTTAATCACTTCGTGTATTTCACGTTTACTTCTAAACTGGTGACTTCTTTTGTTAAACATTATTTTATAAACTAACAAAACATTGCTGTGACAAACATGAAAAACCTTGTGTCAGCTAGGACCCTCACACTATATGGTCCATAGACATAGTGTCAGCTGTGGTCACTGGTGGAATGGCTTTCGTTTAGTTCGTAACTTTGTAACAGAAACAGTACTGGGCTCTGCTGGGGATGAAACCAAGGGACCTCTAGTAAAACTGTCCATAGCCTGAAATATCTGACGTTTCCCCAAGCTTTGGTTGATTTTGATACTTATAAATGTCAGCCTCAGGTATTTTGATCTAAACTGTTCAGTTCTCTACCTGTTGAATTAAAGGGTTAACCCACTAGCCAGGCCTAGTAGGAAGGTGATTGTGTTATGGGACTTTCAAGATACGGATCCACTCTTACTTTTATTGCACGTTGAATGTACATATAATTGTGAGGCATATGCCACTTTTGAATTACAATAACAACTAAGTTGTAATGTAGAATACTTCAATTGTGATCAAGTTCCTGCATTAAAATGCTATCTTTCCAAGAAAGGAATCTATACAACCATTTACAAGAAAATGCATTTGATTACATTGTGCAAGTTGACGAGGGAAATAAATCTCGATAATGTAGAAATGAAAGACGATTATGCCAACATGGATAAGAAACAGAGAACTTTCTTCTGCTTTACACCCAGGTACTGAGCACCAATAGGGACTGGAATTGTCAGGGTTCTTCCTCTTTTTAGGACTGCGCACAGCTTTTTAGGGACCCTCTGCTAACAAAATCAATGTCAACTTTGTCCTACAATTGATAACTATCATTTGACCGCAGGGTATAAATGTCAATTCTAATTGGTTGTTCCAGAGTTTTTTAAATAAAAATAATTTTACTAGTCAAGCAGACTGGTGAATTGATGAAATTTACTGGTCTGAACAAATGATGCATTTGTCTACATAACAAAGTCAAATTCACGAAACAAAAGCTTTATCATTAGCGGCTTCCATCCATACCTGCTTACGATTTCAATACGATCCGGAAAGTATGAAAAGGAAAGTGTCTAATTTCGCAATTGCAATGTCTATTCATTTGTTTTCAATATTTGGTACTCGATCCCAAGTCAGAAAAGTGCTTGAATTTACTCATTTGAATATGCAGATTCAAACGTTTAATCACTTTCACAACTACTGGTTTTGCCTATGGGACCAGCAGATATAAAAAACCTGTTGTTCCAGCATATCCTGAAAGTTCCATATTGTATCTAGCACTACCACATTGTCCCTCAGCAGAGTTAAAGGCATCCTGACTTTCCCAGAGTACCAGTGAAAGTGGGGGGAATGTCAGAGGGCAGTCGCTCTCACCCACCAGAATACTAGTGCCAGTGGGGAAAATTTCAGAGGGCAATCACTTTCACTCGCCAGAAAGTACTCTGATTCCGTTTTACCAGTGTGGGCACCAAATGTAACATGGATAAAGAGCCAGTATTTGCCTTGGCTGAGGATCAAACTTGGGACATATGGAGCAACAGTACAGAGCTTTGCTGTTACTTGTAGTGGGAAGGCCATATATCTAACATTCAACACAACTACATTGTATATATACATGTACATGTATGTTCTTCAGGAATTTTTACAGTTTTGAAAAATTTTGTTATCTGAAATATTAATTAAAAAACATAATCATTGTATTAAATTTCTTGTTTCCCACTGAACTGAGTTGAAACACTGTTCCTTTTCAATAACTTTTTCATGTCTTCATCACTTGCAACAAATCTCGTCCTCAATGTGCATGGCAAGTAATCATCAATACTATGATAGATTGCCTCAAACATGAAGAAGGTGAATATTGTTTGATTTGTGTTAGATTTCTAGGTTCAGCACAATGTTGATTAAGCTATCTATTATAGCTTAATCAAACAATTCAAAATAAATTTACATCCAAAGCTGAAGCATTTAATTGTCACATCTTGAAAACTGACTTGAAGAGGTATAAACCAAATTTGCAATATGCAAGTTTTGTTATAAGAGCTCCTGTGTGTAGGTGTAGGGGTGCATTTAATGCTACTTTGAATGTCGAAGTACATGAAGGATAGAGTGCACCTACAGTTGGTGAGGAAAATGAAAAGCAGCTTCTGTGTAAAGATATTATACATGTAATTGATGAATTCAAACTCGTTTTGAGTGTTAATTTATTTTTGTCTTTTCTATCCACCTCCTCAATTTTAATGTCCTACACGAGGCTTGTGTAGCGATAACAAAAAAAGTAAAGAAGCGGATCGAGGAGCTCATTTTAATCAGATTGCTTGTTAACCCATCTTCTTTTGATTTATAGATTGAGTTAAACATTGTAGTCAAGCAGTAATTAATATCAAATTGAAATTGTCCAATTTGTAGAGTGCCTGTAAAAGTTTATAAACATCTCTCAATGTATTTATATGAAAATTACTTTTGAATTTGAAATGGGTTTTTTTCAATAGTGAAAGATAATATTGCAGTCCATCATTAAAATGCAGTATTTTGGATAGTCTGAATAAAATGCATATTTAAAAAAGAGTTGTCAGAAGACAATATAGCTTGTGGGGGAAGGGTGACTCTACTAACCCTATCCCTCTTGGTTCAAAAGATACAGCCAAGTTTTTGAAAAGTAGGTCAAAGTCCCAGGTCAAGGTCACTAGGTAAAAAGTTCTTGTACCAAATGAAAGGCCTGGTCATGAGGAATTGATATATGAAATATCAAAGCTTTACTCCCCTTGATTCAAACGAAAAAGTATGACACCAACACCAGCTAGGGCCTTTCCAGACATGTGGCATGGCAAGCTAATTATTTCAAGGAAAAAATGTATGGTTTGGTTGTATTATGAAGGTTTAAGAAAGTTGAAAACAATATTAGCATGCCATTATGTGGTAATTTGTATAATCCTTCAGCTATTTATGGAAATACCCCTGTGTACATTGTTTTCATATTCACCCATCTCATGATACAAACAAACTAGATGTTCATGTAAGTCATTGATTTATGTTTTGTAATATAACATTTCTAATTTAGAGTTTGTATATTAAGTGGAAGGTCACTTTCATGTCATGGTTTTCATTAAAAATGATCACTCAGAAAACATCAGTAAATGTATATATTGTAATAATTAACAAGTAAATAAGGTGATTAAACTTTTTAAAACTATATAAATAGCAAATCAAGATATGCTGGACCTATTTAATTTAGAATTGCTTTTAATGGGCAGCTGAATAGTATACTACTATACTACAGTATATTGAATAGTGCAAAATTTACTGTTATTTGAATTTAAATCTTGCAGGGGAAAGGCAAAACTAAAGCAGCAAAGACATACTCGGCAATGAAACGAATGATAAACTTGAAAGATTCACGTATGTAAGTACACATGTCCTGGAATAGCCAGTTTTCAGTAGATCTGAAAAATTCTATGAACACATTTTTTGAGAGTTAAACTGAAAGAAAATATTTTCGATGTCTTGCATAGAAAATACCAAGAGCGACAGAAAAAGAAAAGGAAATCAAAGAAGCCTAACTCACAGAATATCACAGAAAGAAATCTGTAAGTATTAGAATATCACAGAATGAAATCTGTAAGTATTTTGAAAGTATGATTGTATTCCATGGAAGCAATAAGTTGTAAAATAAAGTAACTGATTATGATGACTGTATTTTGAAATTCTTTTTCGAGATTGGGGGCAGATTGTTATCTTTACCATATACATTGATCATAGAGAGGTTGTATTACAAATGTATGGTGTGGCATAGTGCGTTCGTCTGCACCTTGTTGATCAGATGAAGTTGGTGCTTATACATGTAAGGCTAGGGTCATTAAACTTGGTACCATGCTACCCATGATTAGAGGAAACAGGCTTTTGTTTTTCAAGGACTTCTGTCAAGGTCATACGTACAGTACAAGAGTTTTTTTTATAGACACAAAACAAGATAGAAACAGTACGGATAATCAAACCCAATACACAAATTCTCTATCATAGATGTTCGTCTCTCTGCACATCTGTCTGTCACATTGTGGATTAGATATAAACAGTTCTTATTAGGCTAAGGTCATCAAACTAGGTACACATGCTTTCAATCATTATAATTTTCTTGTACTAGTAGATTATGTGTTTGTACTTCTTTTTCAGACCTCAAGCTTCTTCAGCCATGTTTTTCAAATACAACACCCAGCTTGGACCTCCATACCACATCATTGTAGACACCAACTTCATCAACTTTTCTATCAAAAATAAACTGGAAGTGATACAGTCTATGATGGATTGCCTTTATGCTAAATGTGAGTGAATCGCAAGCCAATGCAGACATGTATTAGTAGATTTAAAAAAAAAAAAAGATGAATGACATATCAAGCATTCATTTGTAATTGAAGAAAGAATGTTTTTAAGGTATACCTTATATCACTGACTGTGTTATGGGGGAATTGGAGAAGTTGGGGTCCAAGTACAGAGTAGCACTGAGGTAGGTTGTTTCTGTTTGCAAGGAGAAGTTTGTTAGTCAAATTCTCTGCATCATTTTTAAAAATTTAGACTTTTATTTTGTTTTATTACTGATTTATTTTCAAAACTTTAGGATAGCAAGAGATCCGAGATTTAAAAGGTTGCCCTGTTTACATAAAGGGACCTATGCTGATGACTGCATTGTACAAAGAATTACACAGGTAAATGAGAGCATTTTACACCAAGCATCAAGAGGTGCTAGATTTGACAAAGAAAATTCTGTTGTATTTTTATATTTGATATGACAATAAATGTCCGACTATCTCTTTGCCTTGCTGGCCATTTGTAGACAGTCTGCTGTTTGGATTTTTATGCCCCCGAGATCGAAGATCAGGGGGCATATTGTTTTTGTCCTGTCTGTCATTCTGTAATTCTGTCATTCTGTCTGAAACTTTAACCTTGCTAATAACTTTTGAACAGTAAGTGATAGAGCATTGATATTTCACATGAGTGTTCCTTGTGACAAGACCTTTCCGTGGGTACCAACATTTGTGACCCCGTGAACTTGACCTTTGAGTTTGACCTACTTTTTGAAAACTTTAACCTTGCTAATAACTTTTGAACAGTAAGTGATAGAGCTTTGATATTTCACATGAGTGTTCCTTGTGACAAGACCTTTCTGTGGGTACCAACATTTTTGACCATGTGACCTTGACCCTGGAGTTTGACCTACTTTTTGAAAACTTTAACCTTGCTAATAACTTTTGAACAATAAGTGATAGAGCTTTGATATTTCACATGAGTGTTCCTTGTGACAAGACCTTTCCGTTGGTATTAAACCTTTTGACCTTGACATTTAACTTACTTTTGATTTTTTTTACATTGGTCATAACTTCTAAATGGTAAATATTAGAGCTTTCATTTTATACATGAGCATTTCTTTTGACAAGATCTTTCTACTGGTACCAAGATATTTGCCCTTGTGACCTTGGTCATCTTTGGAATATTGGCCATTATCGGGGGCATTTGTGTTTCACAAACACATCTTATTTTCTTATTCTTTGATGTTTGGTTTTGATACTCACTATTTCATAAATGATGAAATACAGAACAAGATTAAGTTTGTGAGGAATTTGGTCTGATATTTTTAGAGTTGTGGCCCTTTTAAGATCTTTTTGTTGATTTCAGTTGTTCAGACTTTTAGCTTTAAAACCTGAGCTGTGAAGGCTTGACTGTACAAGCTAACAGCATAACATAGAAAGTCTCAAGTGAAATCAAACACAAATTTAGAGTGCCACAACTATGTCCCTCTGTTTTATGTCTGACATTTAACAGGTCAAGTTCGAATTTGTTCCGGTCCATGTCTGTTTTGCCAAGTTATGGCCCTTGGACTTAGAAAATATTTGCACCTGGAGATTTTGACTGATATTTTTAGATTGATTTTTTTTTTTTTTTTTTTACAAATCAACCAGGAAGTTTGCATTCTATCCTTGTAAAAAGATTTTTCTATCAGTAGGGAACTATGTATTGCCGAGCAATATTTTCAGAATACTTGCTAATAAATAAGTAAAGAAGTATAAAATTATGAGCATATTTTGTATTGCTCTTGATTATTTCATTTACCTCTCGATTACATACATGTTTTTATATGAGTTTATATTTATCGTCATTATGCATGTAATTATTATTTAAACCTTCAGTTATATGTTTATCATATGAAAAAATGGTAACAATGACTTTCTAATAAGGAACTTAGAAATGTGCAAAACACATGTACATTTATATGACTGTTTCAGCACAAATGTTACATCGTTGCCACATGTGATAAAGACTTGCGGAGAAGAATACGTAAGATTCCAGGCGTACCTATTATGTACTTACAACAGCGCAGGTTTGTATCTTAATTCAGAATACTCTCAAAAATCCATTTAATGTTGAAAATGCCAATCTTTGTTTTGCTGCTTACTAGTGTTACTGTGCTACAGCGATATATTACAGGGATGGTCTTTTAATTATGTTATATTCTGTTACCCTGTTATTTAAGAAATAAACAACATTATTCAGTGAACGTGGCATTATGAATAGCAATTGCTCTGCTGGCATATTCCATGATGCGCGTGGGGAAAATTTACACTAGATACGTGGTCTCGTAATAAGAGCGTAAATGTCCCCCATATGTATACTTATAAATAGTTGATATAAATTATATAAATGTATACATTATATTCAGTTACCACGCATTTTCCCCCATGCTTAATGTTGGACGTTGAAAAACACGTACTTAACCCCCAGCGTAAATAACCACCTTTACAGTATTGAGATACAACCAAATAAAGATTTTGGTTGCAGTATTTCGAGCAAGATTTTGTCACTTATTGTGAAAGAAGGCTGTTAAAGTGACATGCTCCAAATGTAAAAGATTAATTGCGAAAACAATGGACTTTTAGATTTTTCATATCTATACTGGCATGGAAGACATATTTTTTAAAAACAAAATCATTAGACAATGTACAATAAAGGTGATTTTAAAACTTGTGAATGTTTATGTCTTCTATTACAGATACTCCATAGAGAGAATGCCAGATGCTTTTGGAGCCCCCAAAACGTGATTAAAGAAAGTAAAGGAGGATGAAAAGATCGCGATTGTTGTAGAATTATTGTTGTTTTCATTTGATTTTAAATAAAAATGAAAAATTTTCACCACTTTCATATACATTAACACCTATGTGGGTTGTGTATATTTTCATTGTTTGAGACTGAATCTAAATCATGTATAATTAATTTGGGATAGGTCAATAATATTTATTGTGTATTAAATCAGTTCAATATGAATAAATAAGGCAACAGGACAATCACATAAAATTTGTAGCACGGATCTTCTGGTCAGTGCCATCTCCTGTAACAGTTGTTCAATGTGTACTGTCACCATGTCCAGTAGTAACTTGTGATGTATATAAATCTGGTATATCATAGGAGGAATAACACATCATAATGGCTGACTTTCTTTTGAAACATGCATAAAAAATGTAAATATCAGCAATGTGTACATTTGCCTAGCAGGGTATCTCAATAGGTTAACATGTCGACTACTTATCTGTCTAGCAGGGGTTTTAAAATTTTTTTCCAAATTACTTTCTTCTAAAACTGGATTAGTTAACTAAATAAGGTAAAATTGAAAGTTTTCAATTTTAAAATATTATTGTACATACGTTTGTTTTTTTTAGTTTTGTTAAAGTTAATGGTCAAACACACTTGATATTGGTTTAATATATAATATATGTACAATCATTAGATTAATATTTTATTTGAAAAGACAAATATTTATTTTCATGGCAAAATGTCACGAATTTAGAGCTTAGAAAAAAGGTCGTCGCGCGCGAAATACCCCATGGAGATTTTCAAAAGTTGGCATGTATGCCTGTCCTGTAAATGTAAAGTTCTGTGGCCCAATGGTTCTGAGATGATTTTCTCTATATATTTGTATGTAAAACTGATTTCCTATTGTTGGCCCCATCCTATCCCCAGGGGACATGATTTTAACAAATTTGAATCTGCACTATGTCAGGAAGCTTTCATTTGAATTTGTACTTTCCTAGCCCAGTGGTTCTTGAGAGGATTTTCCCCCCCCAAATATATTTGTATGTAAAACTTTGATCCCCTATTTTGGCCCCATCCTACTCCCCGGGGGCCATGATTTTAACAAACTTGAATCTGCACTATGTCAGGAAGCTTTCATGTATAAATCTTGGCTCTTTTGGCCCACTGGTTCTTGAGAAGATTTTCCCCAATTTATTCCCATGTAAAACTTTGATCCCCTATTGTGGCCCCAACCAACCCCTGGGGGCCATGATTTGAACAAACCTGAATCTGCACTGTGTCGGGAAGCTTTTGTGTAAATTTCAGCTCCTTTGGCCCAGTGGTTCTCGAGAAGATTTTTAAATGACCTCACCCTATTTTTGTGATTATCTCCCCTTTGAAGGGGGCATGGCCCTTCATTTGAACAAACTTGAAAGCCCTTCACCCAATGATGCTTTGTGCCAAGTTTGGTTGAAATTGACCCAGTGGTTCTGGAGAAGATGAAAATGCGAAAAGTTTATGCCGATGACAGACAACGAACAAATTTTGATCAGAAAAGCTCACTTGAGCCTTTGGTTCAGGTGAGCTAAAAAAAAGATGCCTCGGAAATTGAAATCTTCTTTAAACTCGAATGTCTACCAGGCGTAGATACGCTTACAATGAGAAGGAGGAATTACTCTTTTGTTTAAATAGGAGTTGCGAGATTGATGACTGTTTGTTATCTTCAGTTTCTTTTTTAGAGAAGTGAACAGACATTGGTGCAAGTATGTCCATTTCTCTAAAGAGAATAGCCCCTATTGCCAACATGATTCAACTTTCCATCTACTCAATCACCCCTTGCAATTGTTCAATTTCACCTCAACAGGTCAGAGAGTGGACACAAGACAAATTGTCTAAGTTGTGTTAATGGGGCAATTTGTGAAATTGTCAACACCATGCTCTTTAATCGTTTTTGAATTTTGTTCGCAGAATTTTTCTGACTTGAAGCTCAACACATTAATGGTCAACTTAAAGAGCATAATTTCATAGAGCAATGCTGTAATGCAGTAAGAAAAGCAAATTAAAAAGCTTTTATGTTGAACATGCCAGAAAATACCTGCATATACATGTACAATGCATTGCAGTTAATAACCAATTCCTTTTAGGTTGAACAATATTTGGTACACCCCTATTGAGGGAATTCCTTGGCCTTCACGAGACTTGCATTCCTTAAAGACACTGAAAGATTTGACAGTCAACGGTGGTGTTTCATGTAGATTTGAAACACGTTTGATTCTGTACAGGTATCCATTTTTTAGAATAAAACATTGGATGAAGTTTTCATTATATTTTATTTGTTGACTGATGAGTAGTGAATTTTGCACAAATCATATCAAGTAACAAGCCTGCTTGCTCCTCAGAGACAAGAAGTTCATTTGCTCCCACATAAATGCATGAAAACAACGATACAATGATTTCCATCTGTTCGTTCTAAATACCATGTTATTTCTTCCACGTTACATGCAAGAAATCGGGTTACAACCATGAATGGCAGTGCTACTTTTCCCCTTAAAGACAAAGCCAAACTGCTTATTAAAAATATTTACTTCTAAATTTTGTACATTTTGAAATTATGCACTTTAACATCTGTTGAATGAAGGTTACACATTTTTGACAAAGTTCAACCTTCAATAAATGTTTTCACAAAAGCAATTTTCTCATATTAAAGTGACCAGTTACTGTACATTGAAATCATTTTAGACACTGTCACAATCATAATATCGGTCTGGATGAAAACAGACATAAATACATGTACATCATACACAATCACTTCATCCGTTCAAACCATTGAAAAAAATTTACAGAAAAGAAACACGAGATATGAAACTGACAGCACTGTCTGGTCTGCATTGTATTGTACATCACTGAAACATGAACTGTACACGTTCTGTCAATCGCTGTGCATTGAATATTTCCACTGTATATATATACTTTTAATGTTACGACCAAGAAAACATATACATTAACATGTATATCTCGCAAATTTATCTAGGTAATTGTTTGGCTATCAGTGAAATACCGTATAAAGAAATGGCCCAAGTAAGTGAAATGTGTACAAGACTATTAATAAAACATACAGAGATCCATTCTCACAGCATAGATGTTCAACAAATAAGTCATTCTGATAAATAGATCAGTATGATAAAATGGGATAAATATACACAGATGCTTTCACAATGAAGACTGTTTTCATGTCAGAATATGTCTACCATCCCACATTAATATGATAAAAGTACATTTCCTTCCTAAGCAAAGTACATACCAAGTTATCTAAAACTGAGAAGGAAATGTCATCGGAATGCTCACATCGTGTAGCGGCTGATTGGGAACTTCTGACATGGGAAACACCTTAGTGTTTGCATCATACACATACAAAGAATATTGAAAAACTGTACATTTACAATCAAAGAAGCATAAATATTTTTCAGTTTTTACATAATACACATAATTATCACTATGAGAAACAAAAAAGAAAGCTTTCTTATTCTTCACTGAGTTTGCCTACGGAGATTTAAATATTAAAGAAATTCTCCAAACAGAATTAACAAATTATCAATAAAAAGCAAGAGAAAACTTAGACACACCAAAAAAAGAGAATACAATCAATAGAATGAAGACTCTACTACCTGAACTTAAAAATCTTGGGTTTAAGAGTCTCAAATTCTGATATCCCCCATTTGGGCATAACAAGACACCATCTCTCATTTACTGGACAGTTCGATACACAAGAGTTTTACCCCCACATATAAATTGTGTGTCTTATACAATATCTGAAGTTAACAGCACCCTCCTGAGGACTTAACGGGGTTGCTAGCGTTAATTTTAACACTGGGTTTGTTGTCCTGTGAGGCTGAAATGACAGGTCCCATCCTATTCTTGATTTCTGCAGCCATCGTCATAAAAGCTTGTTCCACATTTGTAGCGTTCTTTGCACTGGTCTCCAAGAACGGAATTCCAAGCTGGTCAGCATATTCCTGTTCAATGGAAAGAAAATCATCAGAAAAGGATAAGAAAATTAAGGGAGAAACATAAAAGCATTACATATAAAGTTATGCTCTAACAATAACTATCAATACAAAACAAAAGTTACTGTGGAATCATTTTAATTCGTAGGGGCCAACGTTCGTGGGTAAGCAAAATTTTGCTGGCTTGCGGGGACGTAATTTTGTGGGTAAGCAATATGATGTCATTAGGAGATAACTCTACTTGGTTTAAAAAAATGCTCGAGGGCACGTAAATTCATGGGTAAGAGTGACCCACAAAATCCAGAAAATTCAATTTCATTTTAGTTAAACACAATGATAGTATATTTCCTTATTATATACACAAAACACCGAATTTATCAATTAATACATGTACATCACCCTGAATTAATCTTCCAACTATTCCCATATATATAACCCTGAAGAATTCTAGGTACTATTTAACTACCCCCCCCCCCCCCCCTCTCAATTTTCTGTCTCTTCTCATACATTTAGATACATACATGAACCTGCATTAATCTACTGTCTATTCCCACAATGACAGATAGATAACCTTGAATTTGTGTATTCTCATACCAATAACCCTGAATTATTTTAGCAATCTACTGCCTATTACCATACTAACCTTTGCTGTTGTATAATCTACAACTTTCTTTGTCTCCATGTCTGATTTGTTGCCCACAAGTAATTTATTGACATTTTCACTGGCATATCTGTCAATCTCTTGTAACCACTGCTTCACGTTACTAAAGGACTCCTGCAATAAGTACATGTTAACTATGTATCATCATACACAAATTATATAAATAAATTTTATCAGAAATTTGAAATGAAAAATTACTTGTAATAACACAGTAAGAACATTTCATATAGATCTAGATAAAATTTGAAATGAAAAATTACTTGTAATAACACAGGAAGAACATTTCATATAGATCTAGATAAAATTCAGTATGTCAAATGATAACAGTGAATAAACTCTATCCCAACATAACACAACCACATGAATATATAGCAACACGGAGAATGGCATTAATGATTTCCAGAGTACAAGCCAGTCTAACATGTTTCGGGAACAAATGTATCAAAGCAAAATGGACAATGTAAGCCATTAATTTGCTCATCAAAAAATATAGTTGAAGTACTTCACGTGATACACAATCAAAGCTTAATCAGTACGAACAACTGCATCGTAGGAAAATTATTCCTTTCGTCAAAGTTTCTAGATCAGTAGTCATTGAAAACTGCATTTAGAATCAAAAGTTGAAATACATCAGATTTTTTGGCATCTTTTAGTTCTATTGAATAAACAAGTGACACAGCAGATCATTTTGCTTCCTGTTAGTTTCTTCTAATATATTTGATAGCCTACTATATTCACATTGGTGAGTGCACAGATAAACATACACTACATGCATCACTATTTTTGTGTGTATCTACTTTTTTGTCTTATTCAAAATTTTCTTATACATTAATTTAAAACTCTGTTAATTCATAATAGTTACCAAAATGCGAGCTTAAACCAGAGACCACGAGATTTGCTATTCAACCATGGAACCACAGTACTGATAGTGGATATATATATATATATATATATATATATATATATATATATATACACACATACACACACACACACATATAAACTAAAAGTTTACGATTACGAGGGCTGTTCGATATGTAATGTGTATTGTACCACAGCGCGATAACTCTTTGCACGATTTCGTGGATGATGATACTCCTGAATAGTTCTATTCAATTTGATACCTTTCCAACGGTATAAACAATAGCCTTCAGCTCCACATAGTTTTAAACTTAGTCATTTCAATAGAGCCAGTCCTTGACCACTGTTGTAAAAATGGTTGGGAAACAGGTTGAGAATATTGAAGAAAGAGCTTATATAAAAGTTCGCACAAAACTCGGTCCTTCGGTAATGCAGATTTTTACTGAATTGGGGAAAGTTTATGGGTCTGATAAGGTATCTTATGAGACAGTTCGTAAGTGGAGAAAGAAATTTCTGACTGGCACAGAGTCCGTCAAAGATGCAGCAAAATCTGGCCGACCTGTAACTGTAACAGGCAAGGCAAATGTCTCGAAAGTCAGGGAAATAATTGAAAGTGATGGCAGATACATGATTCGTGATATTGCCATAGCTGTTCGCGGGTGCATTTCATTTTGAAGCATATTTTGAAAGTACGAAAGATTTCTGCCATATGGATTGGATACCGCATATATTGACAGATGACCAAAAACGGGTACAAGTACAAACCGCTAAGCAATTGCTAAAAATGTTTCCCAAATTCAATCAAAGACAATTTGCAAACATTGTTACTTGTAACGAAACCTGGGTTCACTATTTTGAACCAGTAAGAAAAATTGGAAACAAAATATGGCGAACTAAACAC
Organism: Ostrea edulis; assembly: GCF_947568905.1. Lineage (NCBI taxonomy): Eukaryota > Metazoa > Mollusca > Bivalvia > Ostreida > Ostreidae > Ostrea > Ostrea edulis. Next base: position 36,745,334 of record NC_079168.1, read on the forward strand.
GGTTGAAGGCCTGTAGTTGCCAAAAGAACCATAAGCACAAAGAAGGTTCTTCTCATGTGATGGTATAGCTGTACAAATCCCAGCTCCAAAGGGCAAAAGTGTTACAGGTCGGTATTACCGAGATGTTATACTAAAAAAGCTCAAGAAATATTATCATAAACGACGCCCCGTGTCAGGATTTAGGCATGTTCGTCTACTTCATGATAATGCTCCATCACATACATCTGAGCTTGTGAAGCAATTTTTGAAGTCGAAGGTTACCGTCTTGCCACACCCACCATACTCTCCAGATCTAGCCACATGCGACTTTCCCCCTTTTCCAAAACTTAAAAAGTTCTTAATTGGTCGTCGTTACAAGTCCCGACAAGTCCATGGCTCAGCCATCAGTCAGTGTCTCAGAGGTCAACCTAAATCAGTGGACTTCAAAAATTGCTTCACAAGCTCAGATGTATGTGATGGAGCATTATCATGAAGTATTGAGTAAGAAATTTGTTGTAAAAATTGCAGATTTTTTAATTTTGTAAAATATGTAGGAAATTGAGGGTTCTGTCATCTAATATTGGTCCACATAAGTTAACCATCACAGTTTGAAGTACAACATGTTAAAAGACAACAAATATTAATATAGAAATGATGGTGATACACATAATGCAGACAGCTCTATTAATGAAAACCTACAACTAGCATATTGTTAAGAGAGTTCAGACTTTGAGAATGCCAGAAAATTATTCATGATTATGGCATCACAATTAAAAAACTATGACTACACTGCAATTTTTTTTATTAATCTAATTTGTGTGTGTGTATATATATATATAAATATAATTTATTTCTATATGTATTTCTAACATTTTACTTGAGATGATGAGATGTGGTGTTGATCACAAACTTAAAAATCCCAACTATAGTTACTTTCAGTAGTATGGAATTGTACAGATACAAATAAAATGGAACACTTACATTGTCTCAAAACTGGGAATTTCTAGACTATGAATTTGAATTTTTTTTTGCTTATTTTCCAATTGAGAAGGGTCCTTTTATCGGAACCATTTATGCGAGATTCACAGCCCTGTAATCAACTCTTTAAAACTGTGTTTAAAATGCTCACAACTTTGCTACATACATGCTGATGTCCAAATCTCATTTATTTTTCTTTTACTTATAAAAGAAAAATAAGTTGAACATGTTAAAAATTCCATGTTTCATAAAATTTTTATTTTTTGTTTCTTTGAACCTGTTGAATGAAAAATATTTCATACCATAAGGATTCACCAAAATTTGTTAGGGACTCATCATTTTCGGGAGACATATGCTACTTATAAACCATGCATCCCGGACTCACTTTGAAAAATTCATACTGACTACCATGTACGTCAACATGAATTTACTAGAAAATTTTGAAATAGGGTTCTCTGTACAAAGCACTTGTGAAAAATGAAATTTACAGAGATTACATTTTATATTTTTACCTGGTCTGTGACATCATAGACGACAATAATACCATGAGCACCTCTGTAGTAGCTGGATGTAATTGTTCGGAATCGCTCCTGTCCAGCAGTATCCCACTAAAAACAGAATGTTACAATTGCACTAACTGTACACCAGAAAACATCAATTTGAAAACTGTCTTACACATATGTCCTTTTCATCTTTATCATTAATAGCAAGATACAGTATAATTTGTCCAAACCGGCCTCTGAGTACTCCGGCGCTCTGTCAATTCCGGCCACAAAATATAGTCCCTAACATTTCTTTAACAAATCCTTTATTAATAATTCCCTGTACTCCGGATACTGTGTATTCTGTATATCGGCCGGCTTACACAGTCCCAACTGCTATCAATTAACTTTAATTATCCTGTGTAAACCGGCCCCTCGATGATACACCACCCTAATTGTTGCGGTCAATTGTATTCGGTGTACACAAGGTCCCAACTGCTCGTAATTAGCTCTAATTATTGCATTTAAACCAGCCACCCCACAATGACCAACCTGTCGGTATTCGGTCGATCACACACGGTGTACACAAAGGGTGTCTCAAGGGAAGCCACAGGTAAGTAATAGAGTGCAACTGGCGAGGAGTCGTGATCAGTTTAACATACAACCTGATCTTTAGGGGGTGCACTTTTCAATTATGACAGCACCACTCACGAGGTAATGGCGCTCCCCCTAACGACAGAAACGAGAACTGACATTAAAAGACAAAGTTCAATTAATCGATGAATTCGATACATTCTTGGAATGAAACAAAATCGGCAACAATCCCGTTATGTTTTCCAAAAGCAGGGTTTCCCCTCGTGGACTTCTTGGAGCTCTACGGCGAGTCAGACAGTGATGATATGCAGTTAGTTAGCACTACTCGCCATGTCCGGTCGATCACTCGGCATTGCATTAGTTTCCGTTTCACAAATTGAGACAGTTGAAAGCGATACATTTACATTACAATGAAAGCTGGGAAAGACAAATTTTAAACGAACACAACACAAACTTGACGAACATACGTAATGTAGCACTTGATAACGGCGATGATGTGGACGAAATCGACAATTTACCAACAGAAAATTGCGCGAATAATTCCCAGATTTTAAACTGTTTAATAAAAATTGAAACTTTTTCAAATGAGCACGACAATAAAACACTGACATTTGTATTTTTACATTTTGAATTCTTTTGTGATATATTAAAACGTTAGCAATCATTACACACGTATGCATAGATAGTGAATACAAGGGAAGCAACTCTCATTATTGTCAACATTCTGCACTCCGGACTCTGTGCAAACCGGCCAATTTCTTTGGAACCACACATAGCCGGTTTAGACAGATTATACGGTATATGAAAGTAAAAACAGTTCGTAGGAATTTCTATGCTTCCTATTACAGGTAAGTTAAACATCGAAACTTTAAGAACATCTATACTTACTATTTGTAACTTTATAGTTTTCCCATCTAATTCAATAGTTCGAATTTTCTGAAAACAAAATGACCACATTTAAATAGTTGTACCAGGTATATTGTCAGTGAATGAAACACATGTAAGTTTCTTTTTTATATATTATTAAATATTTCAGTCCATAATTTCAGAATTTCCCCTCTTTATATATTGGTGAAGCCAATGGAATACATTTATCACAAGACAGAGCAAGAATCTGATTCTGTGGATTGTACTTATAATTTAAATGTACTTACAAAGTCTACGCCTATAGTACTTATATAACTCTCTGTGTATGTGTCGTCCTGAAAAACAGAAATTAATTTTATTTATAGAAATTGTATAGAGATCTATAAAATTAATAGATACTTTCCTTTGTAACTTTAACTTTTCAATTTCATTTCCAAAATTGTTTATTTTCTGGTGCACTTATGACCTTCTTTCTGGGAGGGTGGGGGTTGGGGTTGAATACTCACTGCAAACCGCAACAGCAGACAGGATTTGCCTACACCTGAGTCACCAATCAGCAATAGCTTAAATAGGTAATCACTGAAAAATTATACAGTAATGACATTTACCAACAGTCCAACAAATTGTGTTCACTTAAAATTAAAAATACACTTAAAACTATCAAACCTAGTTTCAAGATGACAACTCAGTAGAATGCACAATTCATTCATGATCATGAATGTAGGTGACTATATCCAAAGGATTGTCACAGATTTGAACAATTATCTAAAACTTTTACATACAGTGGAGTTTGCTTTGAAAATCATCAAGTACCATTCAGATTTCTTGCAGCTGATAATGGGGTAGAAAATATTGAAGTTTAAGAGGTAGGAAGTGTGTGCTTTATATAATCTTGAACACATGCTTAAAATTTGTAAATCATTTGCCAAATATGAGGAAATTAAGAATTTTCATTAACACTGATCATGCTGATAATCAATTTGTTATAGTTATGACCTGTTTTACGTAATAATGATCTAAAGTTTAATAAAGGACTCTTATTCTACATTCTTTTTTTGAAATAAATCCAAAATGTTGGATTCCAGGACAGTTTGATAACTATTAATTGGAAGTTTACATGAGTTTGTACTACAGACCTGCAATTATTTTCAGGAATTATTCATGTCAATCAGATGGCACTAAACATACAACTTTGCTGCTGTTATTACCATGATCATAATAAAATTTTATTCTTATTCATACTATTAGTTTATTACTGAATGTACAAAAGTGTCTCTAACCCCACTAAAAATGTAAAGCATTAAGCCAGTCTTCACGAAAACTCAGTGGTCCGAAGACCGAGGCCAGTGAATTTGACGGTCAGGTCAGTGAAAATTAAAAATCAGGAAGTCCGATGGGCTTGTAGACTTTTTGTAAGTCACACTAAACATAATTTTGGATTTAGATATTCTAAGCGTCTTATTTGCTTAAATTTATCATCAAAATAAAAAAAATCAAATAATAGCACATAAACTAATTGTTTGGACATCGTGGTTTGTTTATTTCGTAAAGTACTTGTAATTGTCAAGATAACTTGTACGTTGATCAAGTGAATATTAAACGAACAATTTGTTAAAACAACAAAAATCGCTGCGTTCTGTATCGCACCGCACACCGGTAATTGCTGCTTTATTGCATTCTCCAATTAAAATGAACTTCGACAATTGCAGTTATCTCTGATTTTATGCAATTTCTATAGTTTATAGAATTAATCAATCGTTTACATTTGATGTTAGTAGAGAAGGTTAATTCCTAAGGGGCACTCGGGCTGTTTTCATGTTTGTGAAAAATACGTGAATTTGTAGTCTTGTTGTTTGCGGGCGAAGAGAGAGAAAATACCATGTACGGTGTTGTTTTTCTGGTATCGACAGAAAGGATGTCTTAGGATGGATATGAATACGCGTAATAACCATAGTTTCAGTAAATTAATTGTACAATTTTACAATGCATTCCATAATGTGTGTGATAAACATATGACAATTTAGGGGGCCAGTAAATTTTACTGTGGGCCAGTAAATTCAGACAGTTCACTGGTCCAACTGGCCAGTAAGTTTTAAATGTTTTCGTGAAGACTGTTAAGCCAAATTTGTGAAAACTTCATGCAAGTGGACTGCAAATCGATCTTCATATTGAATTGAAATAAAAGAAAATGCTATTGTTTCAAGAGCTTTCTTTATAATCCACCATAAAATTGTTAATTACAGATGTGGGTCCCCAGAAATTGGTGTGGGTTGGTAAAACTTTTGAGCATTTGGGGGTCCACACGACCCCTATGCTTTTGAATGTTATCTGCAACCCTGCAATGATTTTTCTACATTTTTTCAAAAGGGTCCTGTGGCTTTCGAATTGGGAAAAATAGTCATTTTATCAAATTGGGAAAATCTAGACATTTGTAAACATCCTAAATATATCTTATCAAGCAAGAAATCAAACACAAATTGATGTAATTCTTCTTTTATTTTACATATTTAACTTTCTTTTCTAAGCTCTTTTAAAAAAAATAGTGGAACATTTTTTTAAAAAGTCATCTAGAATTTATGCTTCTATGTAATGTCGTACATAAACTATTCACACTGAACTATTTTAAAACAAATTTTATACGTTTTTTGCCAGTTTTTATTACTGGGAAAAGTGCAAGTTAAATTGTAAAAAAAAAAAAAGAAAAAAAAAAAGAAAAAAAAAGAAGAGGTAATTTTTGGACCTAAAATGGGTCTCTAAGAAATCACTGTCCTGTAAACCAATATTATTCACAACTTAATTTTGAATCAATGCATGTATTTTGTTAATGATCATTTTACAATCACTCTCTATCTCTATTTGATTTACAAAATACAGTGTTCGAAATTAACCATAGATCGATAGACCAAGTCTATATGTCAAATAACACTGGTCTATGCCAAATTGTAATTAAGATAGACCAAATTGTCTATGCCGATTTTCCAGATTTAAAGCATTAAATTTCTCCCAAAGGACCTTACATGGTCAGTCGACGCCTGATAAATGTTATGAGGAAAGGAGGATATTGTTACGGAAATGGAAAGAAAATATGTTTTTAAGTACATTAGAGGTAAAGGAAAATGTTTTTTGTGATATGTCTTTGCAATGTTGTGGTCTATGCCAATTCGATGAGGTCTATGTCATCTTGTTTTGGCATAGACCTGTGGTCTATACCAAATTTAAAACCAATTTCGAACACTGAAAATAACAAACTACTTTTATACAAGACTGACTGTGAACTTGTTTTTCATTGTGACATTGTGTGATTAAAGTGATAACAATAGGGCTGAAATGATTCATCGAAATATCAATACTGTTCAATATAAACGCTTGATTCAATGTTCGATTCATTGCCTCGATTTTGAATTTGATACATTTATTATATTCGCATAGACTGCAGATCTAGTACAATTTTAAGTTATTGGTCCGACTGGTCTTGCAGGGATTTATCTAGGTTGTTTTTACTACTGGTATAAGGTACCTTTCCCCTTTGGCAACAACTGGATATTTCCCCTTCCATAGATAAAAAATTCCTCTTCATTTAAAGAAACTTGACAAAATTGTATGAGAATTTTCAACAAAAATCATTTATTATATATTCCAAGTCATTTTCTATAATTATCATACTTACAATATAGATAAAATGAGTAATCAATCAATTTATATGGCTGTTATAATCTGTGGATATTATATTCCATGGATGTCCCCCACCACCATCCCCTGGAAGCTCAATGACCGCATTCTCAAAAATTCCCCTTAAATTCAAAATGGGTAGCAAAATCTAAATGCTGGGTAAAACCCTGTCTTGTTCTGTTTATAGTTAGTGTTGAGCCCTGGATAGGCCAAAATTTATCTGTTAAATGAAGTTATCTCTGTGTAGTATGGTACAGTGACTTAGAACGTTAAATATATATATATATATATATATGATCAAGATACATTAGTTTGTCACATTCCGACCAAATTTATGACCAACATAAAAATCTACACACAAAATACTAATAAAATCAATAAATCATAATTTTGGAAGTGGTGATAATTATTTTACAATACTTCATTCAGAGCTCCAGATAATTTTTTACCACAAAGAGTATTTACTCTCTGATTTTCAAATCAATGAGTATTTTGCTTTTTAGAAAAATTCAAAAGTGTATTTTGTTAATTTACTGATTACCTTTGTTCTTTAGCACAAAAGATGTCACCAGATAAACGATACTTCCGTTAAACTTTAACTTAAAGTCTATACTAAAAGGCCGCTCCAGCTATTTACGAGGAAAATCCTTTGCAGTTCTTTTTATCAAAACTATTCATTGTCATTGGGAATTTGATATTTATCATTGATGCATTAAATTTGAATATGTCAGACACTCAGTCACATGATTATGATCCAATTCTGTATATCATTCATCCACGATTGATAATACAATTTTTTTTCTGTGTTTTTGACCGCACACTACCTCTTTTAATAAGAAAGAAAGTATAACAAGTAGGCCTATATACTAGTGTTTTGAGTTAACTCTTCCAATTTTTCAAAATTGTGATTGTCATCAAAATGTATTTCATAACGCTAAATATCATGTATGATCAAGCCCTGGGTTAACCTCAATTCATATGAATAGATAATTCATATTTATATCATACTACATGTATCACAAATACGTGGACTAATACGCATTACTTTGGGAGTGTAAAGCGTATTTACATTCGCTAATGCGTAATTGTATGCATGATTTTCAACTTAAATGCGTATTTGGTAATATTTAATGAGTATTTACGCTGATACGCACCTTATCTGGAGCTCTGCTTCATTATTACATCAATGCTTTCCTCTAGCTTCTTGTGTGAGATAATATTAATGAGAAGTCTGTACTTTGTTAAATTATTTGTCTTTCTTTAGTAAAGTTAAGAATAGCTAGATTGTAAACCACTGCCCAACACAACAGGATATTAACTAGGCCTAGTCGTTTCAAGTTGCACGTGTTCATATTAAAGTAACTGATGGCTCTTTAGAAATCAACAGCTGATGTGAAATTCGAACATTCATGTAATCATGACCATCCCTCCAGGCAGTGTCTTAGTGATAAACATTTCAAATTCATTACATTTCAAATAATAGTCATTTGTACCAAAGAAGTTCGGATTAGTTCAACTACACAAAATTGGTAAAAAGGTAAAGTCACGAGATAGGACACACATACAAAGATGTGACAGGTCGATTTCAACAGAACGATGACGAATGATGACGTAGACCGTTTAAAGACAATTCTACATGTTCAAAGCAATACTTACTATTCTGGGTTCATTGTGGACATAATATGTTTACGAATCTAACTTTTTCTTTAACAGTTCTTCCTCAAAATTGCTGTATAATAAATTGTATATGTAACTGTTACTTCGTCGTACACCTTCGTTCAATATGGCTTCCTCCTTCGTGAATGCGCATGCACAGTGAGGGGTGGAATTATTTTGCATATGACGTCATGCTCGAAACGTGGCATCACGAGATCAATGTTTGAGTTCCGGTTTTGTTGGGGATCATATATAAACCGTATTTTAATGCCACATCATGGGGGTTCACTCAAACTTTTTATTTTCTTGCAAGGACGCTACACAGAGTTATCGTTCCTTGCTCTCTCTTGTAAACTTGTACAAACTCGGATTGTTTCTGTTGCGTTTGGTAATTCAAGTCGGTTGTGTTTCATTTTGGGCTATGAGACATTAAAAGAAAACCCAAACTACGCAGTTTTGACATAACTTACATGTATATATATATTCATGACAACATGAGGACTATAATATGGAGCATTTTTGCAGGGACCTATAGCATTTTGCAGGGACCTATATATAGGTCCCTGATTTTTGTTTTAACAATTTGTTTTGAATTCCGATAAGTCCAAGTTATATATAAAATCCAAGAGCAATAACTGTTTCTATTGATTTCTTTATTAAGTCTATTATGCGATATATATCCTTCATTTTTCAGACATTTTGTATATTTTTGTGAAGAAAGTTTCATGAAACTGTTATGAATAGCAATAAGTTTTTATGAAGTTTGATAACGCTGTTTAAAGCTGTATGGTCCGAATGACAATATTATTTTCCATCTCGTAAAAACGCTATTAAATCATCGCACGTATGTAGTTATGAGGCTGTATGACATATAGATCTACATTATTTCACCTGTTTTAACCCAAATAATTTGATTTTAAATCGATGTTTACAATAACCGCGTCAGACTGCCAGTTCAAGTGACAGTCACGTGACCAGTTCAAACTTTCAGACCATCGGTGGTCTTATCTGTGTAAAGCTGTCTATTTTGTTACAACAGTACCGTGTCACAAGTTTAATAGAAATAAAAATATCAAATACCTCTTATTAATTTGTTGTTTTACGCTCTTTCAGCCTTAAAACTAGACAATTGTGTATGAGTTAATATATCATGTTGGGATTCCCCTGACGCACGTGGGTCTATTTATAGACGTCTATTATGGGATGATTTATATATGTGTACCACACATATTTACTTTCTAAATAATATGCTCGCTGTTTTCTTTTACATGCAGATGTTTTCAAGCATGTAATTAAGGGAAAGTTAATAACTTTATAAAGTAATTAATCTGCTTTAAAGCAATTATGTACACAAAAAATACATGAACATCGGATCATACAGCTTTAAGGAAAAATGCAATTTTATGACGTGGATATCTGTATCTGTATTGGTACGTTGAATCACCACTTCTGGCATATGATCAACGGAAATGAGAGAGCGCAAGTAGATCTTATTCGCGCTGAAGGCTTGATTTAAAGCCTTCTACAGTCTTTGAACACACTTGATGTCACTCAGTTCATTCCAGTCAATGACTGTGCGTACAAAGAATGAGTTTCTTCTTATAGGTGTGTTACACGATGGTATATTGAAACAACGGCTATTGTTGGTACTATGGATGATGTTCGTGTTTCAAAGTCAGTAAATTTCTTGGCCTTGATTCGTCGCTTGTTAATTGATGGCTGTTACCAAGTAAGTATCAGGCGGTATCGCTGGTGCTAGCCCCTCAACCACCTTGAACAGGAACGTTAGGCGTAATTCTTTCCTTCGTTCTTGTAAAGATGGAAGATCTAAGGTCTTAAGCATGTTGGTAATGCTCCCTGGTGTCCGGTTCTTATAGTCTCCAGTAATAAAACGAGCTGCTTTCCTTTGTATCTTCTCCATCTTAATGATGTCTGATTGAAGGAAGGGATCCCATATAACGGCCCCGTACTCTAGTGTAGAACGTACTAGGGAGATATATGCTGTTCTACGAGTAGGTGAAGGGCTGTGGCGAAGATTCCGTCTCAGAAAACCTAGTGTGGAACTTGCTTTCTTACAAATATTATTTATGTGGGTCGTCCATTTAAGGTCTGATGACAACATGACCCCTAAGTACGGGTTTGTCTGTACACTTCTGAGGATGGTTCCGTTTAGCTGGTAAAAGAACGTAGACTTCTGTCGGATACTAAGTACATATCATTTAGTGGCATTAAAACGCATCCCCCACTTCGCCCACTGTTCCAGGTTAGCAAGGTCTTGCTGCATTATTAGGTGGTCTTCGTGTGATGTTATCTCACGGTATAGTAGGCAGTCATCGGCGAATAAGCGGACTTTAGACGGCACCGTATCAGGTAAGTCATTTATATGACAAAGGAATAGGAGGGGCCTAATACAGTACCCTGGGGTACTCCTGAGTCCATCGTGACTTCTTTTGAGCACTCCCCATCAACAACTCCCTCATCAGACGGTTACATATAAATGATTGGATCCACTGGTGTAGGCGGCCCTGTATCCTGTAAGCTTTCAGTTTATGAAGAAGCTTATGGTGTGGCACGGTGTCAAATGCTTTCGAAAAGTCTAATATTGCAATATCAGTTTGTATTCCTCTGTCGTAGCTTGATGTTAGGTCATCAATATTGACAGCTAGCTAGGTTTCGCAGGAATAACCTGAACGAAAACCATGGTTAAGAGAAGTCAGGATCTTATGACGTTCTAAATGCTTAATCATATGACGACAGACAATGTGTTCGAGTAATTTACTTAGCAAAGAAGTTAAAGAAACTGGACGTAGTTTTCCGGTAGGTGGCGGTCTCCCTTCTTAAAAAACTGGTGCTATATTTGCATTGAGCCAGTCATTTGGTAGGCTTCCTGAATCAAGAGACCTCTGGAAAATCAATGCGATACTCGGGGCAAGTTCGGTAGCACAGTCTTTCAACACACGGTTAGGTATAGAATCAGGTCCAGGCGCCTTCGAGGTTTGAATGTTTTTCAACAACCGTCCTCGTTGATAGTTATGTCTGATAATATAGTCTCACTCGGTCCATTGACTAGTGGTATGGTAGTACATGTATCTCGAGTGAATACAGAACTAAATTGGTCTATTAATATATCAGCTTTTGACTTGCTGTCACTGAAGAGCTGGCCTTTTCTCTTCAGAGGTGATACTCCAACATTGTCTTGTTGTTTTGACTTCACATAACTCCAGAAGGGTTTAGAGTTGTTATTTGCCAGACCTTCTTGAATAGTCTTGTTCATGTATGACCACTCCGCTCTACGGAAAGCCTTTTGCATTCACGCTGGAAGTGACGGTAGTTCTCCCAATTTCCGGTTTTCTTTGCTTGTCTGTGTAAGCGTGTTTTGCGTCTGGTCATTTTACGCAATGTATGATTTATCCAAGGTGGTGATTTACGCCGTTTAGACACTCTAGATGGGATGTGCGTTTCTATTTCGTGTTGAAATGCGGACTTAAAGTAAGACCAAAGGTCATTAATGTTCTTCCCGTCCTGGTACATGGATTTCACAGTGACATATATCCCTTTGCACTTATCACGCAGTGCGTCCCAATTTGCTTTCCCGAATAGGAATGATTTCCTTGGTTTCTGTCGGTTATAGTGCGGCTTGGTGTCAGAATCCATTACAACAATGTCATGGTCAGATATACCCGGAATTACAGTGATGCTCTTAATGAGGGACGGATTTGTAGTAAATACCAGATCTAGTATATTTCCTTGCCTCGTAGGCAGTTCTTGCATCTGGGTAAGATCGAACTTAGTAGATAGGTCAATAAGATCCTGGTGCACTAGTTTGTCTATGGGAGATGTAACCGATAGAATTGTCCAGTCAATATCTGGGCAATTCAAATCACCACATAAAATTTTCTGCCGGTCTTTTTTCTCCGTTAATAGTTCAAGTGATGTATCAAGTTTCTTAAGTAGGTCTCGGTTCCGGTGTGGCATGTAGTAACACCCGATAGAAAGCTCTTTACAACCTTTGAGTTGGATTTTGACCCATGTGATATCACAGCTGGTCACAAATTCTGGTTGTTCTATTGAAACTATGTCCTCAAGAATTAATATGAATACACCACCACCCAGCGAACTGCGGTCATTTCTATATACCTTGTAATGACTAGGAAATATCTCACTGGATTTAATAGCATCCTTTGTAGGGTTGCATCCAGGCTTGACCCCCCTGAGCCACGACTCCGTTCCAGATACTATGTCAGGTTCTGTGTACTCGAGTACTGCTGATATATCATCCATTCTCAGTTAATGTGTGCATTACCGTCGCCGACGTTTATAGTGATTATTCAAAATGTTTCATGAAAGGTTATTGTTTCTTAAAAAGTCTAAGAATTTTTTCCTTGGGCACCCATTGATATGTAAACGTGTTTAGTAAGGACTTCCGTTATGTACAATTTAAATCACAGGCACCTGAAGTATGGATATTACTACCCCCCCCCCTTTTTTCATAATTTTTTTTTTGGTGGCAATAATTTCTCTGAAATGTATGAATTCCCAGTCTATCTCATCCCTCTTTCGATTCATGTAATCGTTTCACGCTTTTTGTAAGCTTTAAAGATTGGCCTTCTACCGGTATAGGCCAATCTTTAAAGCTTACAAAAAGCGTGAAACGATTACATGAATCGAAAGAGGGATGAGATAGACTGGGAATTCATACATTTCAGAGCAATTATTGCCACCAAAAAAAAATTATGAAAAGGGGGGGGGGGTAGTAATATCCATACTTCAGGTGCCTGTGATTTAAATGAATGTCGCCAGAGCAGGTATCTTATATTTCAGTATTAGTGATATAAAATTTACGTATAATAGCATTATGTTTGCTTTTTAGATAAAGTTAGATAGCATGAATGAGACAAAAAATAAGAAGTTTTATAGTGTATTTTTTCAATCTTGGTAAATGTATGATCTTCTAAAGTAATGTCGCCGATCCATAGGTTTCAACATCTAAGATAATATAGCCGTTAATTTTCTGCCTACATATTAGTTTTCCTCGCTAATAATGGTAGCTTTACAACTTTAAAAATGTAACAAAGATAGTTTCTTAGTATATATAATAAAAGTATATATATGTGACACTTTTTATTGACATTATCCGAATTTCAATATCGTGTTCTCAGAGCCTATGGATAAGAATGAAACGTACGTTACCTCATAAGTTTTCAAAGAACGAGTTTTTCAATGCAATATATGCATGGTGAAAATTGTATAATACATCTTGCGTATTTATAATCAAATATAAAAATTTATGACATAGCGTTTACCTTTGAATTTTTAAGCTACAATGCATTGGTTGCAACGTACATGTACATTACTGAAATGTACGTTACCAAATCATACGAAAAAGCGTTTAAAAACTTAGCATAAAGTATATGACTGCGTGGTTTTGAAGGTTTCTATGTTTAAGATTCGAAGGAAAACAGAAACAATGCAAAAATCAGTAATTTGAGGTAAGTGATATGAGTTCACTGATTTTGAAATCTTGTGATGTAAACAAGTATAACATGCATATGCAAATTTTTAGACGGTATTTTTCCCCATTTCTGAACTAGTAAATGATGTTCTGTCTATATATCAGGACGACGTTATGAGGGGGGGGGGGGGGGGGGGTACATGATATATTGTAATGTACCTTTCTTATAGTTTCATAAACTACTCGGTTGTATTCATAAACTTGACATTCTGTCAATCATGATACATTATTTCTATTGTCAGAAATTAAATTATAGTTTCAATTATTCCAAACATTAATATATATTGCTTCTATTGATTATAACCAAGATTTAGATTAAAGATTTGTTTGTAACACATACGTCTGTTAGTAACGCTAGATTGAAGGAATGTGAAATGTTTTATGGTTTTCCAGTTCGATATGATGTTGCTCAGAATCTATCAAATCATTTACAAATTCGATATATAGCAAATAATTCGTAAAGAAAAACTCCATAGTCGTGTTGGTAACGTACATATTATCTTCAACATAACGTACAATCAACATTAAAATGCAGCTCTATGGGAGGAGAACCCGTTACTATTTTATTTTGAATCTATAGTATCAAGAAGAAGGGGGTGTCCCTCTTTTGACCATTATTTATTTAACGATGCATATAAAAGAAATCTTAAACAGTAATAGCGAATGAGAAGAATGTAAGCTTGAGAGTTTTGAATAAAGACGATAAAGTCAGGCCCGTAGGAAGCACTTTCACTTGGGGGGGGGGGGGGGGGGGGTACCACACCAAAGTAATTTACGACAAAAAAGTGATATCGACAAAACCATTAGTAAAAAGATAACTGCATAAATATGTGCAAGCATTGAGGTGTACGTCATGTACATAAATCTAATTATGTACATAGAATCTAATTAGTTTCCCAGAAAACCCTTCAACTTTAATTTTAAGTTTGTTGTTTTTTTTGGAGGGGGGTGTTAGGGATTTTTAAAAATCTTTTTTTTTTTGTTTATATCTTTATCATTTTGTTATCAATCATTTCTGAGTCATAAAGTATTTAGTACTCGGTAAACTTTCCAAAAATCACCAGTCTGTGTTCACTTTCACTTACGAACTCCTCAACTATTTTTTCTGGATTCAGTTCATCAGTCTCATTTTTATGAACATGCAATAAAAGCAAATTGTTTGTTCGTATTTGGCTCATTGTTGATCTCAGTGATGTTTTCAATCTTTTCAAGGAGCTCACTGGTAGCGTTAGTTGCAGGAAGTACCAAAATTAGTTTGAGAATTTTGAGGATCTCGGCAAACAGACTTTTTTCATCTGAATGTCTGAAAAATTCAACCACACTTGGTATATCTGGTGTAAAGTCTTTTGGCAAAACAGTCTTTAACATTATAAGCTGGCAGTGAAGATGCTTTGGCTTCAAATCTGTATCATATAGGGTCGGGACAAAATTGAATTTTTCTTCAAACGTTTGACCTGTGCAAGCCTTAATTACGAGGTTTTCAAGATTAACATAAGCTTTGTAACCTGGTTGGTGAAATCTAGATTTTATGCCAGCTAAAAGCAGATCTAATTCCTCGTAGAAATCTTTCCTATACATATCTGCACACGATGAAAAAGTATGTGCTGCTGTCCCATCATCAATTTTACGAGGAATTTTGCGTTTTCTAGGAAGAACAGGATCATCGATGTTCATCTGTTTTGCTTTTTCAACAACTTCCTCGTAAAACTGAGTGAAGATTGTCTCATCTCGGAGACTTTGCAAAGCACTCATTGTCGTTGATGCCATTTTTTGAATATCACTCGCCGAGAGATTTGGAGCCTGCAGAGCCCTTGCCAAATTATCACTATAACGTAAAAGTTTTTCACTCAGTAAACACCCAAAGAAGAAATCAAACCTGCACATATAAGCAGCCACTCCCCTAATTCTGTTTCTCATTTCTACCTCACGCACGTATTGGAAGCTTTCATCCCAAACATTTCTTAGGATTTCATAGTTTGACAAAATGCTCCAAAATGTGTCGGCTTTTATTGTCCATCTTGTGGGACACAAAACCCTTATTCCCGCTGACGTTTTCTCTAGATTTTCGGCATTTTGTAATGTATTGAAAATCATCTCTCTTCTTGGAGATTCTTTAATCAACTTTGTTATATCCTTTGCAATGTCCAGGGTGTCTCTAAGCAACTTACATCCCTTAATAGAATCACTGCAAGCTAGGTTAAGAGCATGACCATAACAGTGTATGTAAAGGGCTCTGGGTTTAAGTGCATGAATTTCTGTTGCAACACCTGTCTTTGAACCAGACATAGAAGCAGCCATGTCATAACACTGGCCTCGTACTTTGTTGATAGGCAGATCGAACCTCGAAAGGGCATCTTTAATTGCTAGGGTTATTGAATTAGCCCCAATGTCAGAAAGACGGTACATCCCTAATAAATCTTCATGAGCGGTAAAATTTTGATCAACCCATCGAATGCATAAAACAAGTTGCTCTTTGTTGGAAATATCTCGTGTTTCGTCTGCCATTATTGAAAAGAATTCAGACAATTTGATGAAAGCAACAATTTGTCGCAAAACCTGCAACCCCATCACCTGCGAAATTTCATTTTGTATATCTGGAGCAACATACTTATTTGTCTTGCGTTGTAGCCATTCCTGAAGCTGGGGATCGCGTTTAGCCTCTAGCATGAGAAGTTGATTAAAGTTCATGTTTTTCTCGTCTTTGTCACCCCGAAGAGCAATTCCTTGTCGAGCAAGAAACTTCAAAATGTTTATGATTTTAAGCAAATTCTCTCTGTTAGACTTCTTCTCGACTTCGTGCGTCTTTGAAAGACATTCTCCAATATCTTTAACCTCCTCCTTTATCGTAAACTCCCTTTCCATTGCCTCTTTATGGCAATCACTTTTCTCGTGTGCGGCGAATTTTGTGGTTGCTTTTTTCCAGTTTTTAAAACCACTTGATATGAAAGTTTTTTCTTTCTTGTGACAACTGAGAGTCTTCTTCTGAAATGATTTTACGCAAGAAAACAGAATACAACATCTTTGATTTCTACATAATGTAACCAAGACCATAGATCAAACCAGGAGGCATTGAAAGATATCATCTTTTTACCAAATTTTTGTGCTGGAAAGAAAATATTCCGTGGCTGATTTGGGGTACTACCGATCTCTGGTGTATGCCATTTTTCATGTACAACCTGGGCCTTTTGAACTGGTATTTCTGAGATATTATCTTCTGAAGAAGAAGAAGAAGAATCAATAAAGGAAGCAACCTTAACATGTTTGTCTGTTTCTTTGTTTGCAGTTTCCCCCAATTTACCTGTTTCAATAGACTCCTCATTTGTGTTAGACTCCAAGAGTGGGGAAGGACTATCTTGTGATTGTTTTGGTTCAAATGAGCGATGAGGTTCAGAATCCTCAAAGGATAACCTCGAATGCTTTGAAAGAGGTTCCTCATGCTTGTGAATACAGGCAACAAAATGATTAGGTGTCCAACCATCTATTTTTGTAGCAATTGTTTGAGTCCACATGATGTGGATAGCATCCTGATATTCTTTAGCATCAGCACGGTCAAGGGGAACAATAAGTTGATTAATATGATCTTGTCTGTTTACACCAGGGTTTTGCACCTCGGGGAAAATCGACATGATTGGTTTCTGCAAAACGTTAGAAGCTACGAACATATGTAAAAGGCTTGAATAGTAACCGTTCTGGGTTGTTTTTATTGCTTCCTTTTGTAAGGAAGCAATCAAATCACCAGTAATTAAACACTCTTCTGACAGGGAACTTTGAAAGACATATTGAAGTGAACTTTTGTTTGTGGACATGGTCACAAAAGTGTTTTCATTCGTGTAGCGCTTCAGGTTTGAAACTAGTTCAAACACAATTCGTACCCTCATTTCCTTAAAATTGTCCTCATGTCCAAACACAAAAAAAGAGAGAGTTCTGAATAAACAATTCCCATCACCATATATCTGAATCGGGATAAGCTCAGAAGGAGCATCATTTGGATAAAGCTCTGAGGAAACAGCATCTTTTCGAATATTCGAAGTTGGGATATTAGGTATGCTTGTTGGAAGAGGATATTTCTTAAAAAATTGCCCTTTGAGTCTAACAAGAAAACTCAGTGCTCCCCATCCCTTTTTTCCTGCATTCCTTGCTTCTTCGTGCACTTTTTCGAAAAATGCCTTTCTTTCGTCCGTCTGGGCATACATTGTGAAATATAATCAAAGTTAAAACTGTGCGGAAGGTTGATCTTACACTGATACGATAGTGTCTACTCTTGGACCAAGAATGAAACAGGTCTTGACAGCCTGAGACTTTACAAGCTTTGAAAAAGTTGTTACACGTCATGACCTACGTCACATTGGGGGTGTTACGTCACTGATAAATAGTACTTCACACATTGTCGGGTTTAACTTTACCATAAAAACTGTGATGATAAAAAAGTCAACAGTTCATCATATTAGCTTTATAAAGAGATTTTAAATATATACAAACGTTGAATTGGTATTAGGGCAGTTGGGCATAGACATGTTTGTATCAAGACGAAGTTTCTATGAACAAGCTATCTAATGAATTATTAGACCTTGAAGGTTAGTCAAGGTCACACATATTAGATACCTTTTGATCAGTCGTCCCTTGCGAGATTTTTTCACTCGTATGAGTCGTCAACAAATACCGGTAAAGGACTTTAAACGACACTAATGCCGGGCACTTGGCAAAGGAACAGTCACTACATATCATAGGTTTGACGCCAGATGCAGAGCTGGGAACGAGAACCGAACCATTACCTCATGATTACGACCTTTTGGATGATGCCCTAAGAAATGTTAAGGCATTAAGTGCTTTTCATAATATTTTTTTTTAATTTAAGCTAAAGGACAGTCACACTGACTGACTCTGAGTCTCATTGAATTAAATGAACTTTCTGCTTAAAAATAATTATACATTACACTATATGTGAATTTTACTATATGAATTTTTTTTGCCCCCCCCCCCTCCCCCGTGCCCCCGGTTCCTACGGCCATTAAAGTATCAATAGAAAAAGACTCCACCCACCCCGATTCAAGAATATGAAGTTTTAGGAATTTTGTTTTTGAGGTTATCATAGTAAAGGTCGTCTCCCTCCTCCCCCTACTTGCAATTTTTTGAGACAGTCATTGTAGAAGACTCAGTTAGGATTTTGAAGATCGGTCTAAACAGCTTTTTATTATTATTTTTTTTAGTTTCTTTCTTCCAATTTTTTTTTTTTTTTTTTTTTTTTTTTTTACATACATGTACTTTTTTTCTGCCTGTCAAGATGTTTTGAGAAGCCAAAACTTTCAATTTGTAATTCCGACCCCCCTTCCCTTTGAAAAACAATGATACTGCCTGGTCAATGGATATAAATTATTGTTAGGCAATTTAATAATCATGATAGCCCCATATAACAATTTAATAATCATGATAGCCCCATATAACAATTTAATAATCATGATAACCCCATATAACAATTTAATAATCATGATAGCTCCATATAACAATTCCATTTATATTCATAGTTGCAGAAAATGTCACCCTGCAGAGCGGAAATAATGACGAAACTCGATACATATATATACCAAAATTAAGTATGGAAAATGAGTTTTGCAAACGTGAAATGTACGTTACGTGTGCGTTATCTGTTTAGAACACCACGAGTGCAGACACTGCTGTGTAAATAAGCAGTGAATTACCTGTTATTTTTGTCAAATTCTGTAAGTTACTTTCATTAAAATGTAATAAAATATTGAACAACACAAGACCTAATGGTGTCAACTCTAATTTTGCAATTTATTGCGCAGTTAGATTATGTTAATTTCTTGACTTTTAAGAGTACAATGGCATGAAGCTATTGGTGAGATGTACATTACAATATGGGGTCTTTGAAAAAAAGTTTCATAATTGCTTTAGTATGAGGGAATACAAAGTTATCGCATGCCCTGTAGTTTGTTTTTTTGTTTTTGTTTTTTTGTTGTTGTTTTTTTAAGTTTCAAGATTTTTATTTATGAAACAAGACAAAACATATACAAATATACAAAACAAATGAAATACATGTATAAGATACAATGTGTATAAGATATGGTTATCATTTTACCATGAAATCAAAATAGATACAGTATATGTCAAACAATTGTAGTTATTAATTTACATCAACATAATTTCAAGTGACGGAATAATACTGCATAAGAAACATATTTGGCCGTGTGTGTATAATAAAGATAAGTTTTTGGGGTTTTTTCTTAAAAAACAAAACAAAAAACAAAACAAAAAACGCCACGCTGCCACAATGCGTCCACACATATCACGACAGTTCATATCCGACTCATTGGGCAGCTTTATTAGAGGACAGGACCCTCTGAATAGTGGCTTCAGATATAACACAAGTATATATAATACACATATATACACAAGTATACATTTGTACATACATATGCGTGCATAGATATAATAGCAGTAGTAACAATGCTTAAATTTTATATGTTAAAAATTTTGATATAAAGAATTTCATAGTATAACTATAGATTGGATATAAAATTTTGAAAAAGTTTCTGTTCTTTTGTTTTATATAAAAACCTGAGAATTTGACAGTGCGATCTCAAGTATTCCTTGATGGAACGAATAACAAAATCACTTGTCTCATCAACCTGTACAACTCTACAATACATCTTATATTTATAAATTCTAAATGCAATAAAAGAAAGAAAATAGTTATATATCTTTATCAACTCAGTATTATCTAAATAAAACCCAACAGCAATATGTTTCCAAGTAATTGTGAAATTAATACAGGTACTTGCGACCTTCCATATATGTCGTACATTAATACAATAAAAAATAAGGTGTTTTGTGTTTTCGATTTCATTTCTACACAGTTTACACTTATTTGTTACAGTGTTGTTCCATTTGCTAATAAGGAGATTATTACTCAATAAGTTGTGTATTAGTTTATAATCAAACTCTGCTAAAGATTTGTCTTCAATGTATTTAACTTTCAATAAAAATATTGATTCCCATTCCTTTTTATCTGTTATTTGGAACTCTCTACTTAACTTTGTAAGCGAGGGTTTTTGGAATTTATGCTTTATCAAAGTAGAATAGAAAATTTTAGTTTTATGTTGTAAACATAAATTTTTATCAATATTTTTGGTTTTAATGTAGGGAATTTTAGAAAAATTATATCCGAGTTCAAAGTTTTTAAAAATATGTCTTATCATCTTATACTCGCATAACCAGTTCGTTTTCTTAGTACAATGTAGGACAATCGTAAATTTGTTTACCTGATTTTGATAACCCATCCTCATTAAAAATGTCTTTAAAGCTGACATGAATTAATAAATACGTACACCTTTCTCATCTTATCCGCCATATTTCTCTCAGGTAGCCTAATTTACTCTACCCGTATATACCCCAAATGTGATTGTCACACCTGAGTGATTTTTCTAGGTGGACTCGACCAGTGCACATCTCCGATAGTAATATATAGGGAATGAGAAACAAATAAAATCACATTTTAAAACATTATGCTTTGCTCAAAATTACAAAATATTTATTGTATACCAATGCAACATTTTGAAAGTTTAGATAATTTTGACAAAAATGCAAAAAATAAATTAAAAAAAATAAAAGAGCTTTTCTTGCATACTTGCAAGTGCATGCAAGTATTTGCAGTTTCTTATAAAATAAATGCGGAAAAATCATTTGCCAATTACATACTGATAGAATGGAATAAGCAAAGAGCATAAAATCTATTATTTATATCAATTCTTGCAAAATACAGGTGCATGCCATATGCATAATATGTAATGCACATGGCATATTCGCCAAAAAAAACCAAAACAACAACAACAACACCAAAACGTATCAAATACGGACGTCTACTGAACAGGTATCGGAGATGTGCACTTACTGAAAATATTAGATTCTCTTTATTCTGATAAATCCACGAAACAAAATGATAAACTCCATTTGTATATCGTTAGAACTTTACAACACGTTGTCGTTCCATTATACAGACTGCGACACACGTCACCTGTGCCAAACAGGGTGTCTTCAATCAGGGGAGATGTCAGAGTCGAATTTTCCCCCCTGTATATTGAATGCTTGTCTGGTCGAGGTTTTGCAGTTTATAGAAATCGGGAATCTAATGATATACACCGAGCATCTGGTTGGATATATTGCGTGCACAATTCAAAATTTATTGATGATCATATACAAACCTGGATATACAAATAAGGGAATAATGATCGAAATATACACCTGTGTGAAAATGCGGGTATTGCATTTGCAATCCATATAAACAATTGATTACACAAAGACACATATAAAAGGAAATATATGAACGAAAATATAATTTTATTGTCTCTTTGGGAACCATATGATTATTTACGGTCTATGTATATGTCCATATTCATTGATTGAACAGAAGAGAGAGAGAGAGAGAGAGAGAGAGAGAGAGAGAGAGAGAGTCTTACTTCGATGTACAATATATCATTTCACAGAAGGAAAGAAAATCGATCACTGATATAAATGTAAGCTTACAAGCATTAAAAATTTCCAGCTATTTAAAAATTTATGAATTACAATATATTGGAAACTTACAGGAGTTGGTGCTTATAATTGAATTCATTACAGTTTTTAAAAAAATATTAGTTTGAACTGCGCATGTAGAAAATACTGACTTTGTATGTTAGAATAACGGAAAAAAGTAAATTGTCAAAAACGTGGGGGAGAGCAGACCAGTCTCCCTGCCCACCCCAACCCCCTGTATACGTGTCTGAAACAACATATCAATTCTTGTTGAAAGAAAGGTGCATACCTGCACTTCATTAAATTCCAAAGGAGCTCGAATTTATGTGTTCCCCATTTAATTATTTTGTATGTAAGATTCGTTCCCGAATTTAGAATCATGCTTTCAGTCAGAGCAAACGAATACAGTAGAATATTTTAACCTGATTATAAATAACCATAACAAAATATAGTGTCTCCGTTTAAGGGGTAGTTTTCTAGCCACATGAAATATATACCCTAATACTTGGTTTCCATTGATGTTTTCAATATTCTGGCAGCATAATTGAAATACGTATTGATAGAGAAACTAACGCAGTATCACCTTTCAAAAATGTGTGATCTTGTGTAACGTACATTTCAAGTGTTAATTTACTTGCTATAGGGTACTTATGTTTGTCATTGTGTAAAAATGAAACACAAGACAATTACATGCAGATAATTATATTTCTCTTTTCTGCAATTATTTAGCTATATGAAAAAGGACAGGGGGACAGCTTTGGAATTCTTTATTTTTTCAGCAATTAGATTTGTGATTTGCACATATTAACTGAGAGTGGACGATATGATTCTGTTTATGTATGTCTCGCATCTTGGGATGTTTACTCCTCCTAGGCACCTGATCCCACCTCTGGTGTGTCCAGGGGTCAGTGTTTGCCCAACTATCTATTTTGTATTGCTTGTAGGAGTTATGAGATTGATCACTGTTCGTTATCTTCACCTTGCATCTTAAAAGGTGTGATGACCTACATATTTTATTTGATTTAATCAAGATTATTTGATACATATCAAATAGTCCACAATTAATTAAGATTGGCTAATACAGTTCGTACCGTTTACGAAATAAACCTGGTTCGAACTATCTTGCCTCTTACAATTCCGCCTAACGGGGAACGAGTTATCTTTTCATTCTGCTCAAACCTTAGATTCAACACATTGTGAAAAATGATTTTCTTAATGACAATCCATTGCCATCGAGCTAATTTATTAACATCGTGCAATCGTATACACAGTCAAACAATCCTTTACCAGTGCAGCAACAGGATGAAGCCAAAAAAAAAAAAAAAGAAAAAAAAGAAAGAAAAAGGGACAGATAGAAGCTATACCGATCGATTGGTTTTTGATTTATTTTGTCCATGGTGAAGATACGAACTGTGACCTATCTAATTCCTATAAGCAATACAATAAAACATCTCTTCCAACAATGGAATCGTCACCACTGTCGGCGATGGGTTGCTAAACTTTGGCCCGAGTTAGGTGTTTTCTCGGCCACTTAGCGCACAGGGGCTCGGTTGTCAGATATTGAAATTTTGTATTATTTGTTCTTGAATAATATATAAATAAAATCCACCATCAAAACCCGCTCTTTTCGTCGTTTAAAAAAAAGGTATATCATATGTACATTAAAAAAAGTAAAGGGACGACACTCGCCATCTTGGATTTTTAGGGGGCCCTCGATTCACGGCTTATTTTGAACAATTTCTACTGTCTGCCTACCGGTTTCTGGCGAGATCTATGTTGGAAAAACATCCAATGACTTCTCCCTATCGTCTGCTTATGTATACATGCCGTATTAAACATCCAGTGAACCGAAACATCCTCAATACCTGACCCTACTTATCGAAAGCAACGGAAGTTTACATCGACCGACGCGACGCCTACCGGACGATCTCCATATAATCACGGAGGTGTTCCGAATGCATACGGTAAGTCCAGAGAAATCTAAAAACCCCGCGAAAATGGACAAAGATCAACAAAAAGTCATCGAAATAGCTTTAAATGGTCATAATATATTGTTAACCGGTCAAGCTGGAACGGGTAAGACCTTCACAGTAAAAAATCTTGTGAAAATACTGAGAGAACAAGGTAAAAGCGTGGCTTTAACCTGTTATACTGGCATTGCTTGCTTGCAGTATGAAGGACTTGGTGCCACAACATTGCACAAGTATTCTGGAATAGAGGATGGTAGACATACAGACTCTGAATTATCTCATCTCATTCAAAATGATGAGCGCTTTCAAAACACAAAGGAAAACATTAAACAAACAAATGTTTTAGTCATAGATGAAGTGTCTATGGTAAGCTCCAAAATACTTAGACAGGTAGAATTGGTGTGTAGGTTAACTAAAAATTCTCAGACTTATTTTGGAGCTATACAAGTTATTTTATGTGGAGATTTTTTTCAGTTACCCCCTATTAAAGATGAGTTATATGGTGATTATGGACATTATTGTTTTGAGGCAGAGTTTTTCAATAAACTTTTTCCACACACTGTGACTTTGACAAATGTGCACCGCCAAGCCTCTAACGAGTACAATCTGATCACTGCTGTGAATGAACTAGAAAAGGGGTGTGTTAGTGAAGAGACTGTAAAGTTCCTTAGTACTTTATCAAGGCCCTTACAATCTGAGACTTGTTTAAAACTATTTGCTCGTAATTTAGATGTAGACATATATAACTATGAACAGTTACACATCTTGGACAATCCTTTGAGGACCTTCATTGCCCAGGATGAAGGTGATCCCTTCTACCTTAATAAAATGCTTGCACCAAAAAAATTAGGAGTAAAGGTAACAGCACCTGTTATGTTGTTAACAAACATCTCGGACGAATTGGTTAATGGTGTAATGGGAACTGTTTTGAAAATGGACGATGAAACCATAAGTGTAGAATTCCAAATACATGACAAAAGTAAACTTGTAAATTTACAAAGATTTAAATTTACAAAGTTTGACCCTATCAAAAAGATTGTGATTGCTTCAAGATACCAATTTCCCATTAAATTATGTTTTGGAGTTACAATACACAAATCTCAAGGCATGAGTATACCCAATCTTGAAATTGACTGCAAGTTTGCACGTTTACCTGGGTAAATTGGAGTTGCAGTCGGCAGAGCAATGACAACAGATGGTCTACGTGTTTTAAACTTTAGCCCCTTTCTCTGCAGAGAACACCCATCAAAGGTATACAAGTTCACCAGTACACATGGTATAGGAGAACTCTGTGACTCACTACATTGTTGTCAGTCCCATGTTTGCACAGCAGCAATAATGGATGTGTTTAAGGAGGCAGATTTTGGGAGTAATGAATGGGATTCAGACAGTTTGGAACTTGACTACGCAGAAAAATTCTCCTTATACGTAGACAGATTAGACGAGCATAGCTACTCCCGAAGCCCTGAAGATTCAATTTCACCTGAGATTAAAGACATCCTGCATCAAGCACTCTCAGACTTTGTAAATACCCCAGCAGAGAAAGAAGCCAACCAAGCCTTAGAAAGTTTACTGTGCAAGAAAAACTTGCTAAATGAGTGGTATGCCACCCAGTGTTCAAAAACAAAGGAAATTTATGATTTGGCAACTTCTGGAGAATCTGTAGATATTAAACAGAAGCACTTTACCGAATTTTACTCGTTGTTCAATTCCTATTTAACATCAGCACCATACTTGGATTCTTTGAGACATTTATTAGGTGATCTGAACAAATGTGGCAGCATTATCAAGCAGTTACTAACAACTGTAGTGTTTGTTATTCAGCGTAACTTATTACAAGAGAAAGCTTCGTTAGTTAAAACAGATACCCAAAGTTATCTCTCCATCTCAAACTACAGAGTTGTCCTCTGCAGGCAAAGGAAAAGTGAGATATGTTGGAGGTTACACAATTGCCAAAACCAGGTATCATCTTGCAATAAGTTTGCGCAATTTGTTGTTTACACCAGGTATGGATGAGGAGGTGAAAAACATTCAAAACAAGTTATGTATCTTGGACAATTTCACAGTTTCTGCCTCAGAACTCCAACAGTTTTCTATTTATGAAGACACTCTGGAAGAAACAAATAGAAAACAAAATACATCAGAAGGTCTTGTCAACATACATGACAAAGTATTTGAATTTTTTGAAATATTGGAACAGCAAACCCGTTTTTACTTATCTTATAAAACATTGGTTAAGTATAACAAACACTTGTACAGATATGTTTGTGATCAGCTTTTAAACGATACAAAGCTTGTAGAACTTTTCACGCAGTGTCATTTATTTTTGAGACCAGCAATTGAATTTGATGGGACCCACCCTGAAGAAATTAAGGTACCTGATACAGCATGTATTTCAAGTATTTGTGAGGGACTTGCTCAGAAAACCACTGATTTGTGTTTCTTGTATAACAAGATTGTGAGTCTTTTTGTGGCCGTGTCAGTTGGGCAGTTTAGAAAAGACTATCTGACAAGTGTACGGAGGGAAAAAACCAAGACACTACGAAAGAGAGTCATGGAAAAGTCAAAGAAAACCCAGCAAAATATAGATTTTGCATTTATCAGTCAGGATTCATCAGAAAATAAGTTGGCATCCCACTTAAAATTAAAGTCAGAATGTCTCCTTAACACAAAATTTTACATGAATTTCACAAAAAAGGAACTTCAATTGTTAACAGAGGCATATGGCTGTAAAGTATCTCAAAGGAAATCAAAAGAAGAAATTGGAAGTATTTTCACACAAAAACTACAACAGTGTTCAAAAATTCCAAATCCTGAAATTCTTAATGCTACCACCCAAATGTGTACCGGCACTAGTGAACATACTGGTGATGAGTCTAGTGCTAATATAAGCAATCAGCCACAAACAAGTGAATCAACTGTAAGTGAACTAAGTACTAGTGAAGATATGTGTAGAAGTGAACCACATACTACTGAAGATGTGTGCATAAGTGAACCAAGTGGAAGTGAAAAAGCATGCTTGCTTCAGGAAAGTACAAGTGATACAATTGGAGTAGTTGAACATTCTAGTTCTAGCACCAGAACACATCGCAGTTTAAAACGCATCAGTAAAACTAAATCAACTTGTAAAAAAAAAGGACCACGCAAAAAGTCAAGGAGGAAAACAACAACAAAAGACATGGCAGATGAACATGATTTATGTGGGGTGTGTTCAAAATCAGAAAAAGAAGATGAGGAGTGGATATGTTGTGATGTATGCACAGTGTGGTACCACAGAGAATGTATTGGACTAGATGACGATGATTGGGTTATGTTGTCTGATGCAGCATCACTGTACACATGTCCAATGTGTCTTTAATATTGGGTAAGCAGATGTTTTTGTACTGTGCTGTGTGTGTGTGTATAATATATATCATACATATGTTCCATTTCATTTAATAAATGTTAATAATCACAAACTTACTAGAATACAGGGATAATTCAGTGATAAAGTAATAAAATGAAGGGCCATTACCTATTAATAAATGTTATATTTTAGTTGCTTTACCTTGATTTATTCTATGTTAGATAACTCATAAAATTTCTTTTAAAAATAATTATCATTCAAGCCAGGATTCTCTCATGATTACATTTCATATGAGAGTTTGTTGAGGAACAAACACATTTTTTTTAATGACAGTATATGAAAAGAACATACCTCTTTGTAGGTGCTGAAAATCACCCTAACAGGAATGGTTTCTTGTGGAGGAGGAGATAATAGTGGAGGAGGGGGAGGGTCTATAGATTTGTGCAGCAGTATCCTCAGCATTTGCTTTTTTAGAGATTGGTGTCTCACCCAGAATGATAGCATTCATTGACTGGCTATATGTAAGGTATGAGGGATTTGTGTTTGATCCGTTGTGTAGTCCTCTTTGTTGGGAAAATACATTCTCAACAACATCACTATTCACTCTGTTTGGAATAATGGATGATGATGTTGACTGAAAATGAATGTCACACATCTCATCAAACCCAGTCAGTAAAGACACAATGTCTTCCATTGTTTGATAAGAAAATAGAGATTTTTCCAAGTCCTTTTTCTTGAGATTAGTTACAGTCTTATTGTTTTCTTCCCAGGTGCGGAACCATCTGAGGACCTTCCGATTATCATCAAGACGCTTATCACTGTAACTAATGATTGGACGGGCATCTCTGAAGTTCTTGATGAGGACTGAAGTCTGCTGTAAAAGCTCAATGCTGCCCTGGAGTTCCTCCCCCTTATCACCCAAAGATCTTTGATAACATGTCATGAGGTGAAGCATATTTTCATTTAGGACATCTTCTGCTAGTTTATTTCTCATTTTCAGTTGTGAATTTAGAAAGAAATGATCCTGAGTTAGCTGCTGGTATACCTTAAGGGTGTTGGAGCAGAGGTCCCATTGATAGGTCTTGTACCAGTGTTCCCACACAATGTATTTCTGTCCATGCTTTAAGTGACGTTTATGTGTTTTCAGTGTACCACTCTTTGTAATGTTATTGCGAATTTTCTTAATTACATGGGAATAATCCATGATCAGGCAGATTTTAGGTTTGGTCACATCAAATATGTTGTCGAACGTCATTGTGTTGGACACTTTTTCTCTTAATAACATTTTCATGAAGTCTCTGTTTGTCTGGGCCCCATCCAAACTGACATAACTTACAGTGAACCCAAATAGACCCAACATCTTAACAGCTTTCCAGAATACTAAATATAGTTCAGATGCTGAAGCTTGCAAACAAGGAAAATGGGCCAAAGGGAATCTGAAACCTGTATTGCCAAGGAATACCAGCTGGAGAACATGAGTGGAAAGTTGTATCATATCTTTATGAGTAATAAGTGTATTGATACTTTTAACTTCCTCCACTGTGTCTGTAAAACCGATCAGTTCATACTCTTCACCTTTACGCCTTAGTTGCAGATCCTCTTGGATTGCCATCTCATCTATCATTAATCCACCCCTTAAACCCTCTTCACTGGTATTCTGTTCTTCTGCAATGGATTTCATCCACTCCAACATTTCAGGGTTAATCCCAGGCTCTTGCTGAACACAGTTCTTATAGCGTTGTAGAATTCTTTGGGATGGCAGAATAACAAATCCACTTTTACTCAAATCCTGGTAGGTTTTAGGTGAACGGCAGTAAAGGGAAAGACACATCCTGATGATATCTCTGGGCCATCTTCGTCCATTTGGATGAGATGTAATAGTTTGAGCTTGTGATTTCAAAAAAGTAGCCATCTTGTCAGGCACAGTCTTTAACACATGATCAAGGACATCTGTCATATCTTTATGGCTAGTATCTGATAATTGTATGTGAGTGTCAGTTTTGTCTAATTTCAATGCATTATCATTAGGCTTTGAATGGGTTACAAGTAAGGGTGTACACTCATCACAAACAGATTTATTTGTGGTATATTTTAAAAGTCTTTTGCATTTCGTAGAACGAATTCTTGTTGATGTTTCACCATTTTTGTTTGACCAGTGTTCAATTAATGTGTCCTCAGTAATTGAGTTGTCAAAGTTAGCTACCCCTACACAAAGGTTCAGCTTTTTAATTCCATCCAGAATTCCAGAAATAGTTTTTGAGTCAAACATAAATTTACTGTTCAGCTGAATATCAGTCAAATTAACTTGCTTGTTGCACACAAGAACACCTACATGTTCATCCTCATGAAATGTCACTTCAGTCAACATTTTCCATTAACAGCAAATCCATTGAAATATCCTAGTTGTACTTTGGTTTCACACTCGGTCATAACAAAGAAATCACTGCCTGCAATAGTCTTAATATCTGATAAACTACAATTTGAACTAGGAAATGATTTCCATTTCAGTCCATAATACATCTTTGTTAGTGTACTTTTGTTCTTTGTTCTTACAGATTTTGTCAAGGTTCCTTTGAATACCTTTTTGATTGTCCTGCCAATAGCATGACCTGTGACTGATTTATCAGGATATTTTTCCTGAATTGCTGACAATGTGATCTTTCCATTTTCACATTTACTGATGTTTTGGAGAAGCCTAAAATATGATAAATTTTTGTTTTGTTATTTTGAATAAAGATCTTGTATTTAAATTTAATATAACATTATTTAAAACTTTAAAAATAAAAATGTACACAGTGTACTTAGTTTTGCATATCTGCCCAATAGAATGTTTCTAAAAGGGAAGGGAGATTTCTTTCTTCTTCTTAAAAGAAGAAAGACAATCAATAAGGGGGAAGGAAATTACTCTTAAGGAGGTACTCTACATTGTCATAATGGCTGACTTTCTTTAATGACATGGAGGAAAAAAACAATATCAGCAATATTTGACTTTTCCTTTTCAATTTAAATACCTAGCCGAGTAGCTCAGTAGGTTAGAATACCGACTGCTGAACTGTAGGTCGCAGGTTCGAGTCCGGCAGGGGTTTTAAATTTTTTCCCAGATTATCTTCTACTAAAACTGTATTTTTTGGACAAAATCAAGTAAATTTGAAAAATTTCAGCTTCAAAATATTGTTGTACATATCCTCCATTTTTCATCTACATCAAATTTCTCAGGTGTAGCATACCTCCTTAATCAATCTCCCTTCATGGCAGGAAAAAAGTGGATTTAGATTTCATTGTCCAAGATAAGTTGTATAAATGGAGGAGGGGAGAGGTTTGCATGACAATCAGTATGGGCCTGTGTTTATGTAATCAGTGCTCGAAATTAACATATGCCCTTCAGTCCGTGACTGGTTAAAAGTGTGGCGGACTGACTGACATTTGTTTCAATGTTCAGTCTGATGGGACTGGTCAATATTCTAAAACAATTTTGAAAAACGTATTTATGGAATCTTAAACACACATTTGGTATTCCTCTGTAGATATCAGATGAACCAGATTAGTAAATATAAATCTTACATTGATATAGCTTGTGTTGCAATATTGTCTAAGGCATATCGAATTAAATTCTGGTATTTTATTTTAATATAAACATGAACAATATATGTTTATTTATTTGTGAAAAACTCTGGTGCACACTGGTTTGAAATTATACCCTATCAGTCCGGCTAAACTGGTGACATAAAGAGTTAGACTAAGTTTCAGGCCCTGTACTAACACTGATGAGTTGAATACAATACACCTACCATACTTGTATGGTATATCAACATATCAGCTCTTAATTATATATATATATATATATATATATATATATATATATATATAGGTAAAATATTAAATAAAATATGACAACACATTTTACGTGTTGTCATATTTTATTTAATATTTTACCTATTGGACACTGAAACAATTTTTCACATTTGTATATATATATGTTTATTCACACACACACACACACACACACACACACACACACACACACACACACACACACATATATATATATATATAGCTCTTAATTATATATATATATATATATATATATATATATATATATATATATAATAGATCTTATATAGGTGAAATATTAAATAAGATATGACAACACGTTTTACAACGTGTTGTCATATTTTATTTAATATTTTACCTATTGATTACCGGACACTGAGGCAATTTTTCACATTTGGATATTATATATATATATATATATATATATATATATATATTTATGTGTGAATAAACATGTGATCTGTGGATCATGAGCCACTAGTGGTTTAATTAAATCATGTTTTGTGCGTATGTTTATTTAATGAGAATAAATTAGTTATTGGTATATAAAGATATCTTCCATACATTGCATTGCTCACTATTTACAGCTTACCATGCTACAACATTGTCTGTTGTCTTCATTTTTCCGTTGAAAACGCCAGTCTTCTTTCATTCAGTTTAAATTCGGCGCTTATTTTAACTTAGATTTCTCTGGACTTACCGTATGCATTCGGAACACCTCCGTGATTATATGGAGATCGTCCGGTAGGCGTCGCGTCGGTCGATGTAAACTTCCGTTGCTTTCGATAAGTAGGGTCAGGTATTGAGGATGTTTAGGTTCACTGGATGTTTAATACGGCATGTATACATAAGCAGACGATAGGGAGAAGTCATTGGATGTTTTTCCAACATAGATCTCGCCAGAAACCGGTAGGCAGACAGTAGAAATTGTTCAAAATAAGCCGTGAATCGAGGGCCCCCTAAAAATCCAAGATGGCGAGTGTCGTCCCTTTACTTTTTTTAATGTACATATGATATACCTTTTTTTTAAACGACGAAAAGAGCGGGTTTTGGTGGTGGATTTTATTTATATATTATTCAAGAACAAATAATACAAAATTTCAATATCTGACAACCGAGCCCCTGTGACTTAGCGGGGAGCCTCAGCCTCAGCGATTTTTATCGTGCCACCTGTGACTCGGACCCGCGGTTTAATTTGACGACCTGTTACAACTGCGATGGGTGCTGTGGACCTTTCTATCCTGGATCCCCACGGGACTTGAGTCCGAGACTAGGAGGGCAAGGCAGTGAAGCACGGCAACGTTATGGTCATCCCCCTCTTTTAAATGCAGGAGGTACCCATTCAGCCGGTGATGGAGGTTTAATCCCGGGCGAACGCTACTCGCCTTTCTCAAGGTCAACCTGAATAGAATCGTCACCACTGTCGGCGATGGGTTTCCAAATTTTGGCCTGTGTTCGGCCGCTTTGCAGGGGGCGATTTTTATCGTGCCACCACACACGGACCTTTCTAACTCGGATCTCCACGGGACTGGAGCTCGAGACAAGGACGGCATACCAGCCAGGCAGTGAAGCACGACAACGCTGGTCCTCCCCCTCCCCTGAAGGCAGGAGGTACCTATTCTGCCGGCGATAGTCGTCTAATCTCTGACGAAGGCTACCATCCCTTCTCAAGGTCAACATGGTGAGTCGCTGCATTTATTTGATATTCCAATATTCACTCAGTTCAAATTCTACCGGCTGTCGTAAAGCACTCGCACAACATAGCCCATAGGGCGATACCATACTTAGTTTCTGTTTGTATCTTCTGGCAGTCGCCATATGTAAATTAATATCCTGGTCATGTCCTACACCACCTAATATATCTAGCATTGCCGGTGCTCTATTATTATGTATCCCAATGGCAAACCTATGGCACAATTTTGATTGTATCTATTTGGCCAAAATGCCATTCATGATTCAAGGTACTTGGTTAACGTAGGTTTCATGACCTTTCATAGGCATGGTTAGCGAGTCGGTCAGGCAAAGGGCACCAGATAGTCAGATCATGCTACAAATTCCAAGGCTTGCTTACTCTTAATTCGTCCCATTCTGTAATCAGTTCATTATGTCGCGTTACTTGTATTTATTCAATTACATGTCATACACAGATGAACCTGGATAACGTTCAGGCATACCTGATGTCGACACTGCATAGACCAGGGGCTCGGACCTCAACCTACCACGAGGTTCAATTTGCAATGTGGCCAACCACTACATTATCTCGCTAGGTTTACTTGCTAGGCATTATTGGGCCCCAAGTTTCAGGGTAGGCATTGCTAGTCACGGTCACAGGGGTTCACGGGTTTTTACTACGCACGATCACAATTTTAGGTACCAAGGACCTCACCGGTCAATTTATGCAGAGTTATTAACTTTATAGTACTTATCTATTATTAACATCCCTATGCAATTACGTGGTATTCGTGCTATTTCAGCAATTTGCCTCTTTTTATTTTATGTAGTTTACAGATGATTCCGACAACGTACGTGACGTGGAGCGCTATATGCTATTTCGTACACACTTTTCAGGTTTGTGCTAGAACCAGCATCACAGAGTACGAGTAGCAGTTATTCTCACCTTGTCGTTCTTTTGATATTTAGCAATTTCCATAGCACAGAGACCCTAGTTCCATATCATTAGTTGCATTTAATTGCAGTTTTTGTTTCCGACAATTGTCCACAATCTCAATTTAAGTTCGGACTTGCAGATTGTTGATCGGTTCGTTGTTGTTTATTCTCAATGTCAAGCCTAACCAAAAGTTATTGTTTGGTTAACTTTAAGTCAATCACACTCCATTCCATTTTCATGTAAATAATTGACTGGTTTTGTCTCAGATGTATTCGGCGTTGAATTTTTCTTGCCATAATTCATTCAATAGCCATTTATTGGAGTTTGTATGGTTCCAGCAGTCGAGATACCACGTCAGGAAGTGTCATGTTTTGTTATCCAACTTTTTTCCGAGGAGGCGTGGCTTTGAGGGTAGAGGCTTAGGGGTGTTAATGGGCTGAGTAATTTTCGTATTTTGGCTCGAGTAATCGGTCTTAATTTTAATTCTCAGCCGAGTTTGGGTTAATTCTCACTGGTTCTGGAACATTTGGATTAGTTTGACGAATTTATGAGGAATTTCCGGTCGAAAAAGTTTGATCCATTACAGTTTATTGTTTTATCTTAGGAATCGTCGAAAATGGTATTTAGCAATGTGCCATTCTGCTATCATTGCCTTAGTTTTTACGGAAGTATTTGGGACTTGTAGTTAGATCTTTTTTGACGGAATTCAGACTTCAAAATTATTCTAGAATTTTCTGCTGAAACTCTTCAGAATCAATCGGAATCCTTTAGAGGTATACCAGTTTCAGTTATGGGGCGTAATTTTCCTCCAGTAGGACTGGGAGATGGTTTGCTAAATTGGTGTTTGGAAATTTTGTCCAACTTTTGCTTTCCATCATAGGAGTTATTCAGAGCTGACAAGTCTTATAGTCCGTCCGAACTGCGACCACTTTGTTGTTAATATTACGTCACCTTTGAGATTACACATTTTGAAATGGTCATTTCAGAATTCAGTCTAATTTTGGTCAGGAATCCTGAAGTTTTAGCTATTCCCTTGAAAAATCCAGGAAATTCAAATAATTTACAACTTTCATAATCACTATCAAAATGTGTCAATTTGGCGATACCAGTGACCTCTTGGTTAAGTCACCATTGCTTGAGAGTATGCAAGGGGGTTCGAAGCATAGAGATAAACGCTCTCCCATTGTGCCTCCAGGGGGCCTGGGTGACGGACGAGAGTGCACGTCGCCCACCCCGCACAATTCAGATGACCTTGTTGTTAATTTATTACCTTCGAGGTTATACTTTTTGGAATGATCAACTTCAGAATTCAATCTAATTACTGCTCGGAAATCCTGAAAGTTTTAAATATTCCCACGAAAATTACAGGAAATGCAGGTAATCTTCAAGTTGAGAGTGATTACCGAAATGTGTCAATTTGGTGATAACTTGGTCTTAGTAACCATTGATTGAGAGTGCACAGGGGGTTCGGAGAGGGGAGCGTAGAGATAAATGCTCTCCTCTCGCGCCTGCGGGCCCTGGGCGACGACGAGGGTGCACGTCGCCCACCCCACTGTTTAAGTGCCTCCAATTTCAAGTATGCATGAAGAAAAAAGGAAACAAACATACAAATATCAATTTTTGTGGGGGACATTGTTCCAATGTCTGTGGCGGACTGGGGAGTGCGTTGGGGTAGTTGATCACTAATTCTGCGCCAAAACCAGCTCTCCTCCCACCTACTACTAAAGCAGGGGGCAGGTATTTCACGTGTACCCTCCAGACGACCATTAAACTAGGTCAAGGGTCAGTGGATATTCATAGAAAATACTAATTTCTTGCATAAGTTGCTAAAGTTTAATTCGTGGGGCTCTCGGCTAGTTCATAGCTGGGGCCACATCCACCTCCTACTCAGGGAGGGGATGCTACAGGCTGGTGCATGTTGCGACAACTGTAGGAGGGTCTACAAGCTTGCTCCGCACTTGCTAATTAAACCAGGTAGCACGCAGGAGACCGGTGAGATGCGCAGAGATCTCTACCTCCCTTAGAACGTGGGGACTCGTTCAGGTTCGGGTACCTATGTCCACATAGGGCCCCCTGTGTTGCCCCTACTTTGGTAGTCAAACTGGCACACTGGCCGCCTCCCCAGTTCCTCACAAAAAGTTTGCATGCGACCCTTTCCACCATATATGTAAATTTGCATCCTGTTTCTGATCCAATTAATAAATATTAAACTTGTATCACTCTTGTCATTGCAGCTGCTAAGCAGCCTATGAGGGATTACAGGGCAGCCAGTTAAGCTTCGACACACCTACTGATCTATTCAGATATTAGGTTAAGGTCACTATTCAATTCGGGTAGTAGGTCAGATGTATTGCGGCTGGTTGTGCTGTATATTAAGTTTATTTTAGCACAATGGCTTCTCTAGGTAAATTTAACATACCCTAGGTCAGGTCATGGCCATAAAGCCAATTCTTTTATTAATCAGTTTTAAAAACTCTAATAAATGGAAATAAATACACTTTTTCAGATAAAACTGCTAGTATGGAGTACCTTGAGGGGTTATTTGCAGCTTTAGTACAATATGAAGAACTGACAAAACCACAAGAAAATCAGCACTTCATACCATTTATTCCTTGGTATGCCTCTGTATCAAAGCTGTCTATGTTGTCAAACGCCTAGTCTCTATATCACGAGGAATGGTCGTTCAAAGTGTTGAGAAATTGTACTTATTGATGCTGTAAATTTTATAAAGGTTTTGTGATTTCAGATTGAATAGGAGCTCTTTGGAAGTGTTGAGAATCCACATTTGATTTACATCACTTCTCGTACAAGTACATGTATATCTTGTGGCACAATACGTCTGATGTTTCTCATTCACAACAGTTAATATTTCCGTGAGATGTTAAACATTGACTTGATACTTCAATCTATCTCTGTTGTAAGAGTTTGAAAAGTTTTGAAATCCAAGGCCAGTATAGGTAAAATAACTCAAATTCATTCGTCCCGCTTACTGGGATATTTAAAAAGGTGAATATAATAATATCATATTTATATACTACCCTTTTCATACACTATGTACGCTCAAAGGTGCTTTACAATGCATATATACTATACAACAGAATGTTAAAACATGATACATAGAAAATAAATAAAGCATAAAAATGCAATGATATAAAAGGCGTTATCACATGTAAACAGTCCGTAGCTGTACCTATCCTGATTGTACATGCAAGGTGTTGACCGGTGTTGACTGGTCACACCCGCCGTGAGCCCCATATCCTGATTAGGTAAACGGAGTTATCCGCAGTCAAAATCAGTGTGCCAAGAACGTCTTAACAATCGGTATGAAACACGTCAGACAGCATTTGACCCAATGCGAGGTTGTATTGACGAACTAGATCGTTATAACGACCATAGAATTTGCGAAATGCTGACTTCAATCGAGACTGTTGAAATCCCTGTACCATCAACTTGTTTGTCAGTAGCTTACCTCGATTTAAAAACTGACTATACTCAGAACAAGCTCTTGCATATCGAATCAGTTGAGATATATAAAAACCATATGCAGGTGATAATGGAATATTGCTACATAAATGTGGGAAGTTGACGATGGAGAAGCTGAAATCATCCCGTTTGTCATACAATTGAGTTGTTAGTTTGCCGTTAATGTCTACTTTCAATAAAATATCTAAGTATGAAGCAGAAGTGGACGACTCTGTGGTGTCCTTTATTTCGAGCTCACAGGGATATATCAAATCGACATATAAAACATGAAAACACAAGATACCATAAATATGCTAGATAAAAATAAACACCAGTTGCAGGGAGTATTAATAATAATAAATAAAATTAATAATGATAATGAAATACACACACACACACAGCATATAATGTCTCAGGTATAATACATTAAAAAATTCTTTCTTTCTTTTAAATAAAACATCACAAAATGGTAATTGAAAACTAAGACACTCAGTCAAATCAGATAATGCGATGAAACAGCAAACACGAATGACTAATTTAATAGAAACTAGTCCTGGAAAACTTGATGGAAAAAATGTGTTTTCAGTGACTTCTTGAAAGCACATAGTGTTCTACAGTCCCTTACATGTTCTGGAAAGGACATTCCACAGTTTTGGAGCTATTGTTCTGAAACACCGATCCCAGTACTTTTTGGAACAACTAGAGTGACGGATTGTTTTATAGACCTAAGATTTCGGGTAGGCTTATATACCTCCAGTAATTGTTTGATATAACGAACAGTGATCAATCTCATAACTCCTATAAGCAATACAAAGTAGAGAGTTGGGCAAATACGGACCCCTGGATATACCAGAGGTGGGATCAGTTGCCTAGGAGGAGTAAGCATCCCCTGTCGACCGGTCACACCCGCCGTGAGCCCTATATCTTGATCAGGTAAACGGAGTTATCTGTAGTCAAAAACAATGTGGCAAGAACGGCCTAATAATCGGTATGAAACACGTCAGACGACAGCATTTGACCTAATGATAGGTTGTATTGGCAAACTAGATCGTTATAACGACCATAGAATTTGCGAAATGCTGACTTTAAACGAGACTGTTAGAACCCCTGCACTATCAACTTGTTTGTCAGTAGCCTACTTCGATTTAAAAACTGACCATTAGCAGAACAAGCTCTTGCATATCAAATCAGTTGAGAGATATAAACACCATATGCGGGTTATAATGGGATATTGCTACATAAATATGGGAAGTTGACGATGGAGAAGCTGTAATCATCCCGTTTTTCATAAAGTTTAGTTGTTAGTTTGCCGTTAATGTCTACTTTCAATAAAATATCTAAGTATGAAGCAGAAGTGGACGACTCTGTGGTATCTTTTATTTCGAGTTCACTGGGATATATCGAATCGACATATGAATGAAAATTATTATTGTTAATAGATGATACGCTGTTGATAGATTTAAATGTCGAATTGAAGGCCACAACAAGATATTTTTTTTCTCTCGTAACAGTTTTTGAATAAATTCTGCTTCATAGGAATATAAAACAGGTCAGCTAATGGGGATTTCAACACACTGTTGGACGACCTGTTCACCAAAGACCACAAATATATTGTCAATGAGGAAGTCCAGCATATTTTTTATTTCAACTTCAGAGTACTTGTGTGTTGAATCAGAGTGGCGTTTAACAAAGTAATTTGTTGGATGACTTTTCACTAAAGAGGAATATTGGCATTTTCAATAAATGTTGAAGATGCAACTGTCTATGATGTCAAATATTTTAGTCTTTAATTTATCTTGAGGAATGTTCGTGAAAAGTGTTTAAAAGTAATAGGTTTTGATGTTGTTGATTTGAGAAACGTTTTGCGATTTCAAGTACAAATACATAGAGTTGTTAAGAATTTTTTGGAATCCACATTTGATTTACATCACGTGTGGCATATGTAGTCGCACAGTAAGTGTGAAGCTTCTCCTTCACAGCTGTTAATAGTTTCGTGAGGAGCAAAGATAGGGGCTTGGTAGAGTACTTACTGGATTCAGCAATGTTTCTTTGTAAGGATTTCTATGTAGTTTAGGAACCTAGTATAGGTACAGTAACACATATTCATCCATCCCATTGACTGGGATATTAAATGTGTCTAAAACTGAAGCAGGTTTTGAAGAATTTCATCTTTTGAAAGGGCAGTTGGAGTATAAGTACGATTAATAAAAGTGGAATTTAATGCCAAGTTCGTTTAAAATCCAGTTATGATAATGAGCCCTACAAACAAAATGTTGTTAGAAGCTTTGTCAGCTGGAACCAAAACATATTCCTATCTATGTAATTATCTAATTCTTTTAACACTTCTGGTTTATTTAACACAGAAGGATATATGGTACGTACTTTTGTTTTAATATGTCTAATGCGGGGTTTTAATAGTCCTCTAATACTTTTAATCCATTCTGACAAAGTATCAAGTTCTTCCTTTTCATATTTCGCCCATCGTCAGGCATAATCTTCGACAGAATTCATAATACCGAGCGAAGCTCGGACGGGCCGAAGGCCCGTCCACGAAGCAAGGCTCTAAAGGTAACACGTATGTAAAAGAAAAAAGTCAAAATCAGTAAAATAAAAAGAGATAATCTCTATATACGTTCACTGAAATTTTCGTGATCCTTATGGGCGCCGCCATTTATTTTTTCATTACCTGCTTCAACAGTTATTCGTGTTTCATTTTGAATGCCAATAATAGAAGACTCTGACGTGCAATTCGTAATTTAAACACTCAGTTTGTTCAAAGTGAATAGTACAATTATCATTGTAACAGGTTTTAGCAAATAAATACATATAAAACCGTAATACGACTAAATAGATGAACGAGTTCATGAGTTTCTTTGAATAAGAATATACGATAAAATTACGGTTACTTTTTTACCATTTTGAATTTATTGGTTAATCTTGTTTAGTTTTAACGGCGTTTTTCATTGCATACGGAATGTATTATTGTTGTTTATAATTGTTTGCTTTGAAAAAGGGCTAAGTGTGACGTCAAAATGCACAATTTACGTCGCCTTGCGTTTTATTTCCCGCGTTCAATGAATAGGCGGATCATGTAAAACTGTTGTCCCCATATAAACTCCTTTAATGAGATGTTACTGGGTGTTTAGCGCAAGGAAATTTCATTCAATATATATATTTTTAAATGAATCATAATCTACCGTACTTAACGGAATTATGATTACCACTCGGGAAACGGAGTTACGTACATGCTTCGCTCGGTCCAACGATCACATCGTATACATATTAGAGATAAAGTTCTGTTGCCAATTGAAAGACCGAGATTCTCTGTATTTAGGACCTTTTAGAATAAGTGATTTGAGGTCCTCATTTTCAACTATATCAACATCACCAGTAATGACATGTCCAGCTGGGCTATAGTTGAAAGAAGATGGAGAACAAGAACACGTAGGTGGATTAAGTATAAGATGGTCTAT
The DNA here is from genome assembly GCF_947568905.1 of Ostrea edulis. NCBI lineage: Eukaryota > Metazoa > Mollusca > Bivalvia > Ostreida > Ostreidae > Ostrea > Ostrea edulis. The sequence goes on from NC_079168.1 coordinate 36,786,290, forward strand.
ATCTAGGCACCGCAAAGTTTGTTTATAATTGAAAAGTGTGGATACAATAATAGAAGTATGTTTGTATATAGTCTAGCTGGACATATAACTGAAAAATTTTAGAGTGTGGCGGAAAACATCAATCAATCAATCAATCCAATGAAATATCCCCCACTTGCAGATATGGCTGTATGAAACCGACAAATCGGACTTTTAGAACTATGTACCTGTAACAAATAAGTGGTATTTGTGATAACATAACCATATTCGAATAACAGACTCACGTTCGCATAACAGAATCACGTTCGCATAACAGACTCACGTTCGCATAACAGAATCACGTTCGCATAACATAATCACGTTTGCATTGCTGAAATGAGCACATTGGAGTAGTATCGTCAGATATTGATTGTTCCTTCAATCAATGACATGGCCGCCCTACACATAACATTGCTGTCCGTTATGTTGTTTTTTATTCCTACTGTGAGTCTTGTCGGTAAGAATATTAATGATTTCCAACTAACCTATACACATGGACGTTAATACATGTACCTACATTCATTGTAAGAAACGACCAACTGATTTTAAGTGATATGTTGAGGCTTTGTTCATTCTGATGTATTTAAAGGAATTTTTCTCATATTACAGAGAAGCGTTTCGGGGGGTTGGGGGTTAATTTATATAATTACGTGTACATTTCCCAGTATGTTTGATTAAAAAGAATTAAGTGATCAGTCTCATAATTCATATACAGAATACAAAAATAAGAAGGGTAAACACGAATCCTTGGATAACCAGAGGTAGGATCAGATCCTTAGGAGGGGTAAGCATGCCCTGTTGACCAGTCACATCCGTCGTGAGCCACCAACAAAATTCGTACTTGGATATTTCAACACCAGCATACATCCCGCATTTCCTACAAATCTATTTCTACTTTTAAATTACAAAAAAAATATAATATAAAAATATAAAATAAAATAATAAATAAATAAATTACAGTGTTTAAATACAAACATTCATCAACATCTCTTCTCCTTTCAACTTGTTCCAAAATCAGTGAGCCCCGATTTTTCAATCGGACAGAAATTCAAATGTATTAAGAATTGTTTCAAAGATTATGTCAGACGATGGACTAAATATGCAAAAGAAGAACTTAAATAAGATCTTGTAAGAGTGGATAAAAAATATAAGAGGAATATTAAAATCTTGTTTTAGACACATGAAAACAAAAGTGCGAACTAAATACATGTATGTACCAATCCTTCTATGTATAATAAACAAGAAGTGATACAAAAATTAGATAGGATACATGAGGGATATATATTGATTCCTATTGGCAAAGCTTGTATCAACGTTTGTTTTTGTTTGCAAGGCATATTACTTTGAACATGGAAATTTACGTGTGGGGCTATTTACACTAAATACGCGATTACAAGTTTTTCGTGTAAATTACCCTAACGCATACTATTTCTATAGTTATACAATTAAATAATTGATGATACTGACATCTTGTGATCAGTCATCCACAAAATCACTTTTTTAAAATTCACTCTGATTCTACGCACTAGTACTCTAAAGTTGATTTTAAAAGATGGTAAGAGTTCCTGTCTTTTGGAATCCACGGGCACGGATTGTGCTCCTTTGTTAAATGACTTGCGTTTGTATTCTTATGAGACAAAATTCATTCAAAAGTTTGTAGACGGGAAGAAAACATTGTGTATTCTCCATCTCGATATTTAAATATATTGACGATGTTTTATCTCATTTTCATTCATATGTCTATTCGATATATCCCATTGATTGGCAAACTAACAACTCAACTTAAAGACAAACGGGGTTACTTCAGAACTCCCCATATTCATGTAGCAAGATTTCATCATCACTTGCTTATGGTGTTGATGTCTCTCATCTGATTCGATACGCAAGACCATGTTCTGTAAAATGATCAATTTTCAAATCAAGACAGACTACTGAGAAATAAGTTGATGTTACAGGAGTTTCAACAATCTCGTTAAAAGCCAGCATTAGCAAATTATGTGGTCGTTAGAATGATTTAATTGGTAAATACAATCTGCCATTAAGGTGGCAGGAGAGTTTCTTTGGTTATTAAACATATGGGTAGGGGTATACATCAAAGTCAGATTATGACAGACTAATGAAAAATCATATTTCCCTTTTATGTCAATACTTGTATTTCATATTGGTGTATACAATAAATATTGACTCTAAATCACATGTAATCTATAAATACTGGTGCTGGTGCACAAAACATGCTCTGAGCAGATGCCCCTCTTTTGCTTTGATTTTCTCTCATTTGGGCTAATCCGCACCACCCCCACACCATCACAGTACTAAGCATGGGGATTTAGACACTGTGCACAATGAAGAACCCTATCTGCCCTTCTTAAAAATCTACCTTTCATATTGGGCCATCCACCTTCCCACTCAGCTACAGACCTTTTGCTGGACCATGCATGCTTTCACCGGAATTTCGTCAGCAACTGACCACATGTCTTAGTTTCGTATTTGCACCCATCTATATGCTAGGAATCATGGTGACACCTACATGTTGTATATCAACATTTTTATTAAGCACTCAGCTAAATTTGACATGCATCCTAAAATTATTGTATACATTTTTACACATGTGATATCACTTCAAATATGGAGTATTTCCATTTAAAAAAAAAAAAAAGGTTGACCAGGCCTATAGTGCGAAACTGTCCCCCTGCTACCTAATGTCGAATGCTGTCTGGCGTGTTTCACACATATTTTTAGGTTGATTTTTATACTGATAATTTTTACTACGTATTACTCCATTTACCTGCCGGGTAGGACCAGTCAGCAGGAATGTTTGCTTCTCCAAGACAACTTATCCCACATCTGGTGAGTCCAGGGCTCTGTGTTTCGCTACTCGTGAGTTTGTATTCTTTATAAGATTTATGAGATCACTCTTCGTTATCTTCACTTTTTCAAATAGTAACATTAAACATAGATGGGGAGTAGTATATAACATCTGTCTGCAGTACCAATGTTTTGGTGGAAATAACCTAATTTGTTATTTTCAATGTGTAGCGGTCGGTATAGAGGAAACTTATACTGCCTCGCTCATGAGCTAGCTTTTGTAGTGATGTGGTAGAGTATCTCTCTTAATCACGCAAGTGAAGCTACGGCGAGCATGATCAGCTCATGGATAGGTGACCGCTACTCGTTACAAACGTATTTTATTTCTCGTTGAGAAACCCCTTGATTTTTTTTTAGCTTCACTTTAAAATCTATATATTTTAAGCATAAATGCTACATGTAGGTGTCATGATAAAGGTATAAAAATCAGTGTTTTGTTTTATGCGCCCCAAATGCACACATTTCATATATACTAGCGGAAAAAAAGAAACTGTAGTTTAGTAATTTTATTCATAGATTCATATGCAAAATATTATGTTGCATTATGTATATCATTATTTAATATAAGGCATTGTCTTTCAATTCAATTTTGTCCATTATGGTTGATACAAACAGCCACTGAAAATAAGTGGGTGCACAAAGTTTCGCAAGTTTAATTTAATAGATTGCATAACCTCCATTTGCACCGATGCATTCTTCACACCTACGACTCATTGAACGAGTCAGGCTATGCAGAAATGCCTGGGGAATGTTCCGCCATATGCACAATAACGAAAGACGCAAAGCGTCCAACGTAGCAGAGAGGTTTGGCTCTTGACGTAGATGTCGTTCCAGTTCATTAAATCGCAGGCCAAAGTATCACATTCACGTTTTCCTGCTGTAGATAGTAATTAACATCGTTTGCGATGTGCGGTCGTGCGATTTCCTGCTGCAGAATGATGTTACGTTAGTTGTTGTAAATGAATGGAATAATGTGCGGAGGTACAATCTCGTAACAGTAGCGAACACCGGTTAAATTGTCCTACAATATTACCAAAGGGGTCCTTCCATGTGTTGTAATTCCATCCCAGACCATAACGCCCTCTCCGTTGAATTGGCGGCGCTGAATAACGCAGGCATCAATGTAACATTTTCCGGCACAATGGTTAGGCCGAACACGACTATCACTGCTGTCGAGATGAAATCTCGACTCGTCCATAAGCAGAACTTCCGCCAATCTCTGCCATTGAAACGACAATGCCTCCTACATCACGCTACATGGCGACGCCAGAGTAGAACAGTATGGATAGCAGGACATCGGGGACGGATGTTGGCCTCTCGCAATCCGTTCCTTCCGGTAAAAGGGCTTATCCGTCAATGTCCAGGGATACTTCTAGCGGTCTAAGAAGCCAATTGGAATCGATTACGCACATGTGACGTCTATCTATCTATCTATATTCAATAAATTCTTTTTTTCTTGGTAATGGGGTAGATTAAAGTGAAAAAATAAAATCCAGTACTGAAACTTTTATCTATAGGGCTTTGGCCCTGCGGGCTCGTCAGTAGATATTTAAACAATATATATATATATATATATATATATATATATATATATATATATCCAAATTGTGTTTTTAAAAAAAATCACAGTGTCCGGTATAAAATATTAAAAGAAATAGAATAAACAGTACACAAAGTTAAAAATTTAACGCAAGCGCTTAAATTTTTAACTTTGTGTACTGTTTATTCTATTTCTTTTAATATATATATATATATATATATATATCTATATCTATATATATATATATATATATATATCTTGCTAGGCGGTGGGTGCCGTACGTCGCTGGTTCGACCCCGGGCTGGGGCGAAAATTTTCAGTACCTAGTTGTGATTATTTAGTGCTTTATATATATATATATATATATATATATATATATTAAAAATATGAAAAGAAAACACAGAAATCCTCAGTAAAGCTTTAGTGCTTTCATTACATCTTCAGAAGCTTTACAAAAATGTATACATAGCAGTATCATAGTAACAGTGATTATGACGTCAAAGTAAGCGGAACGTTAAATGTCTATATTGTGACGTCATGGATAATGTACAACAATGATCTGGAAAAAGTACGGGAAAATCATGGGCAATATCCATGACGTCACAATATAATTGCCTATGATTTTCCCATACTTTTTCCAGATCATTGTTGTACATTATCCATGACGTCACAATATTTAAGAAATGAACATCACTTTTGAGCTGTTCATGGTCAGTATGAACGGATTTGGATTTGAGGCAAATTCTGTGAATCACGCTAGCGATTCACAGAGAATTTGCATCAAATCCAAATCCGTTCATATTGACCATGAACAGCTCAAAAGTGATGTTCATTTCTTATATTTATATTCATTTACTAAAACACCGTTTGTTTACATTGCTTCTATTTTGTTGCATAAAACGAACTCCTAGCCTCTGTCACAGTAGGTATTGTGACGTACGTCAACATAATATAGACATGACGTCACATTTCGTCTCACCCTGCCTTTCATCAACATTGCAAGGTGCACTGTATTTTGGAGGTAGGAGACCGCAAGATTGGGATGATAATCCACGTAAGTTTACAATCTTACTCCAAAAGTGTGACTTGCGAAATCTTTAATTTGTAACAGATGTTCTATTCCCCCCCCCCCCCCCCCCCCCCCAAATCATTACGCTCTCTCAGTCGCGTGCTTTAAGCTAGTTCATAATCCGTTCATAGTCAATGTGAACGGATTGTGTCGCGCACTGAAATTGGTTGGTTCATAGAGGAAAATGCGATTTGTAATATAAATATATATATATATATCTTGCCGGCGTGACGTCACACGCGGGCGCCCTCATCGTGGGCGATCCCTAACGGCTCCAGTATGCTGATATCGTCTCCATAAAGCATTTATAGTGTTGACATGAACTCCAAACTGCCTTGCCACATTGCGTTAAGATATCCCAGCATCCAGCATCCCAATAACACGCAAATGATCATTTTAAATAATGTAAGGCATATCTCAATCAAAATTCTATTCCAGAAACCAATGTTTTTCTGTTTCAAATACTGTTAATGAATACAAGAAATTCTAATACATGTAGATTACCAACCACGTGCCGTTTCGGCTCGAAACTCCAGGAAAACGTGCTGTGGTCAACAAGGCTAATTGAACGCGATATTTAACAAATTGAGTACCCAAACACGCGTTTAGTATATCAAACTATGCCTTTAAGAATAAAGAGCGATCAAAGAATACTTTCCATGTTTTAATTTACTTTCAAGTGTACAAGTTTCTTTTTTTCTGCTAGCTCTGTATTCAGAGTAAGTATTACCAATTAATGCAGGGAAGGAATATTTTTGTGATAAGTCCTGGAGGTTATCACGTAGACATTGAAGGTCATACGGCTGACTAATTCCGCCAGTAACTGATAGTCCTTCCATTGTTTGAAATCAGGACGTGTTCGCTATGTTGCTGTGCTATAAAGTTTGGATTGTCGGATTGTTGATTATACCTGTAGGCAGTGCTGGTAAGGATATGGTTCAATCTACTGAGTTTGTTTAATGATAACTAAACATATTTGTATGATCGTCTCAAACTACGACCAGAAGACGACACCCCCTCCCCTCATCGTGGCTGTTCGATCAGATAGTCTTCCGGCTTCATCAATTTCGGCCAATGACGTGGGATGCTAATGATTAGAACACTTAGTTATACATTAGAAATATTATATCAGGCTCTCACTGTGGATTATGTGTACAGTTTAGATTCGTTCGAATATGCAAATTATTATAATGCATTTACTTTTGCCATTACATTTTTATCCTCAAACATTGTGAACAATTACATATGTACGGTAATTTTGTCGCTGTTAGGTCATGTTTCGACTAGTATGCTTTACTCGCATTGCTTTCAAAATATTAATTAACCACGAAAAAAAAGAGGAGAAAATTTTTATATTTTGTCCGTGGTTTGCGACAATGCTTGTATGTGGGATGCCAGATTTTGAAAATACAGCGCTTCGAAAATTTGATGACATTATCATTACAATAAATCCCATTAAAATTTATTTTTAAGCTCACTTTTATTCAACAAATTGTAGAAAGACGTTTTTTGTTTCAAGCAAGTAAGTATCAAAATAATTGTTATTTTATCAATACCATTTTGTGATTTTATTTTTATACCTTCAGAAGCAATACAATACTCACACAATTATGTATCTTTGACAACACAGTAGAATCATTTTTCAAACTGCAAACTTCATATGATCCTTGGAGTGCCTGGAGTCCATGCTCTGGAGCTTGCGGATTGACAGGAACTCAACATAGATCACGAGGATGCTCTGACATAGTGAGTGGATTCATTCACTTCAAGGAGACGTGCCCGATATCTGGTGAACAGGAAAGACAGTGTGTTGGTATCTGTACACAAACTGTCGCACCCACAACAACCACTGCAGGTATCTGACAATAAACTACTGCAATTACTTGAACGTAGGGGCATAGATCAGTTGAATGTGTTAGTGGTACGGTAATAACTCTGTAGTTAAGCGTGTAATTCACAAAGATGTGTTGGGCTAAGCATATCAAATATAATCGAATACGAAATCCTTTACATATATCTACGTAATGCTCCCCCCTCCTATCTCCACTTCATCTCTTCTAATTTATAAAAGTAATCAAATACTTTGCACTGGATGATGTGATTTTGGTAATTCATAGTGCATTGATTTTGAAACTAAGTATAGTTTTGATAAGTATGATATGATGATTTTACTTGGTGAAACATAGGCAAACGAAGTCCAAATTTCTACGAATGGCTTACTTACTCTTGAACGCATATGTAGACAATTTTAGTGTTTGTATTCTCATTTTTAGGAAATAAATTTTAACCAAGGCATTTTACATTCAAATGACAATTCATTTTAAATCAGAATTAAATCTGCATTTTTTTAATATAAGGAAACGCTTGTTGATTAACTGAAACGTTATATTGACATTTGTAAATTTTATCATAAAACTATTAATAGTACATCTTTTCTTTTGAAGCTGTCTGGGGTCAGTGGGGCTCGTTTTCGGCGTGTGACAAGACTTGTGGGGGCGGTACACAGATAAGACACAGGACCTGTATTACGGGCACATGTATCGGAGACTCTCTAGAGTCGACATTCTGTAATGTGCAACAATGTCAAGGTAAACAAAAAATGTCTATGTAGAGTGGCTGTTTGTATCTCAGACGTCGCAATTCAGGGTGAAAATTCTGTTTACAGACGGCACATTTCACCACCTCGGTGTTCTAAAAGGCGAAGCTTTTGAGAACTAGCTAGAAAGTCAGTCAGTGGCTTTAATTCAAAGTTACAGGATCTATCATGGGATCATTTGATTTTGTACGATGAATATTGTCAACTACAATAGCTGGTCGAACGTCGATTGATCGACTTATGTTTCCCAGAATTCATGTTTGGTTTCCTTGACATGTTCAGTTTCAGTAAAGTTTTCAATATACTCGGTCATTGCGAAGGGAAAAAAAATGGTGTCATTCAAAAATTTACTTTGTTAAACACCACTCTGATCGATGTAAAACTTATACGGTACCAATTTTGATGCACCAGATGCGCATTTCGACAAATAATGTCTCTTCAGTGATGCTCAACCGAAATGTTTGAAATCCGAAATAACTATGAAGTTTTAGATCTAAATATAGCCAAAAACAGCGTGCCAAACAAGTGGAGCCAAATTCGTCCAAGGATAAGAGCTATGCATGAGGGAGATAATCCTTAATATTGAAATGAATTTCTAAATTTTATAACAGCAATTAAATATACATCCGTATTTTCAAGCTAGTAACGAAGTACTTAGCTACTGGGCTGTAGAGACCCTCGGGGACTAACAGTCCACCAGCAGAGGCCTCGACCCAGGGGTCATAATGTAAAACTTATACGGTACCAATTTTGATGCACCAGATGCGCATTTCGACAAATAATGTCTCTTCAGTGATGCTCAACCGAAATGTTTGAAATCCGAAATAACTATGAAGTTTTAGATTTAAATATAGCCAAAAAAACAGCGTGCCAAACAAGATATATCACCGTGAATTCGAAATATAAGACACTACAGAGTTTTCCACATCTGCTTCGTACTTAGAAAGTTTGTTGTATTGTTGTAGGGGTTGCAACAATCTCGTTTAAAGTCTGCATTTCGCAAATTCTATATGGTTGTTGTAATAATCTAGTTTGCCAATGAAATCTATCATTGGGTCAAATGCTGTCTGATGTCTTTCATACCAATCGTTAAACCGTTCTTGGCACAATGATTTGACTACAGATTACACCGTTTACCTGATCAAGATATAGGTCTCATGGCGGATGTGACCGGTCGACAGGGGATGCTTACTCCTCTTAGGCACCTAATCCCACCTCTGGTATATCCAGGAGTCCGTGTTTGCCCAACTGTCCATTTTGTATTCCTGATATGAGTTATGAGATTAATCACTGTTCGTTATCTTTACCTTTCATTCTACATTTCAGCACCGACTACTACACCACCCACTTCAACCAGCACGCGCGTTTGGCAAACACTAACAACAAGACTTCCTCATGTACATATGGTTACCATCAGACGATGAAACCGGAACATGATTTGGACGCTTTTAAAATAAACACTTAATACTGAAACGGAATATACATGTAGATAGAATTCCATCGTGAATCTTATGCATATTAAATATATATAAAATATTTCATCACAATTGTAATAATTTATGTTAAAATTAGTGACACAAGGTTTTCAAATGTAGATTGTGTTTTGCTGATTATATCAAAATTTCAGTTTTATAAACAACTTTTTCCACAGGATACTACTTACATGTAATTATAGTTAATTTATTGATTTTGGACGCATCAAAGTTTTATTGATTCCTTGTTATATTTACATTTATTAAACGTACATTTATACAAACGTTCATATTGTTGGATTTTAATCTTAGCTATATCAATAAACTACATTTAGAACAATTCTAATTAGAGAGTGTCATAACTGATCAGATTTCTTTCGTCAATCTACCTTTTATCATGAAACAGCAAGAGATATATTCAGTACTGATTATGGACATTTTTAAAAGTACATGTACTTACTTTGGAGATTAAATTATCAAACTCATTCTTTGGGTCGCGGTAGCAGGACGCTGACTTCGCAGCCGGGAGGCCCGGGTTCGATTCTTTATCAAGGCGCCGTGTCAAACGCAAGACTTTATAAAAGGTTGTGATTGTTCCTTCCCTAAGCGCCAACCATTTCTGATATGATATAAAGGGTGAATTCGATTAAGCGAAACGAATCACAATACGTTAAATTAACTAAATTTGTAAATAAAATGTCTAATTTTCGGCACTAGTATTGAACTCTTGTTTCTCGTGTACATGTATACTCCCCATTTTAGCAGGAATGTTCCAAAATGGCGGCGTGTTAAGAAGAGACGTAGTACGAACATTAAATTTGCTTATATTTTGTATGAAAAATGTACATCATCAATACAAACACGGCGCAAAATATGATTTTGACAAACATTTTTGAAAGTTCTTAATTTAAATTTGAAATCGACCTAGAAATTAAAGGGAAAATTTGCACAGCACTTGCGTCTACACAGACTATTGACATGTATAACGATTTCTTTCTAATCGTCTATAGCCAATTTAACGATTTGAAATTTTCGGATTTTTATAGCTTGAAGGTACGCAATACAAAATCAATAGTGATAGAGAGTTAGTTTGATAGTCAAATCACTTATTTGAAGCGAACAGCAGTGTCACCTAAGTGTACATTAATTGCTAGAATTGGCCGAAGCTGGAAGTAAATTTCCAGACATGAATTATGAAGGACTGCTCCGAGAGTCGGTGAAGGCGTCAGTCGAAATATTCAGCCGAGCCGAATTTCAACCTAGATTACACTAAATATATGAACGAGTTTATGAGTTTCTTTAAATGATAATATACAGTTATGGAATGGGTACGAGGGAAATAGAAAATTGATAGTCTCCCTCAACAGGAAACTATTTCCTTCGGTTGTCGTGGCTTTGTAATAAGCAAATGTAAAGTACATTAGGAAAACTATGCATTAGGAAAATAACAGACTTGCAGATCTGCTGATGGCTAAACTTGTTTAAAGTAAGGATTTCGCAAATTCTATGGTCGTTATTACGATCTAGTTTGCCAATACAACCTATCATTGGGTCAAATCTGTCTGGAGTATTTCATACCGATTGTTAGGCCGTTCTTAGCACACTGATTTTGACTACGGATAACTCCGATTACCTGATCAAGATATAGGATTCACGGCGGGTGTGACCGGTCGACAGGGAATGCTTACTTTTCCTAGCCACCTCTGGTATATCCAGGGATCCGTGTTAGCGCAACTCTCTATTTTGTATTGCTTATAGGAGTTATGAGATTGATCACCGTTCGTTATCTTCACCCTCCAAATAAAAGGCATGTTTAAGTGTTATAATTCACAAGAAAAGAAGACACCCAAATCGCTGAAATAATTTACTGTTTCAAAGTGCTGAACCATTTGTGATTTTCAAGAAATAGCTTTAAATAAGTATACTAAAAGAAAAAGAAAATCAATTTTAATTTTGCTTGTTATTATTTCACATGATTCATTGATGATTAGTTCATTGTTTGAGGCCGCCGTAAAATGGCTGAAATATTGCCAAAATAGCGTAAAACCCCAATCAATCAATCATTATTTGAGATTCCCGATTATTTCATTGCCGAATACATTCTGATGTCGTATCACAGACGGCATTTGTATGTAAAGCGTTAAAACAAGGGTACCCTACACTGTTTCCTGATCCAAATCAGTAGCGTGTGTGTCTACCCCTGGCTTCAGTCGCTGCTCTTACTCTACTTAACATTGACCCCTCTAAGGTGTCTCTTGTCCTTTGAGGGATATTTTCCGCCTCCTGAATAAGGGCTTGTGTGAGTTTAGTAACGTTTTATGGGACGTTCACGCGCTCCCTAACCCTCCTGTGCTGTTCTTCCCACAAATGCTGATTGGGGACATATCTAGACTATATGGTGGTCAATTAAGGACTAGGACGTTGTTTTGAGCCAGACAGTCACGCCAAACATTAACAACATGAGATCTCGCATTGTCCTGGTGCAGCGTAAGGTAGGACGTCAGGCATAAGGACCTGATCCCGATATGTCACTACTGTAAGATTGTTATGGATAAACATGAGATGCATTTTCACATCTTGAGAAATCCCTGTCCACACCATAACGTACCCTTCCCCAAATATGTCGCTTTCCGATACGCAAGGAACTTATGAGTGTGGCAAACATGGACCCCTGGATATATCAGAGGTAGGATCAGG